>NC_044051.1:5641982-5701982 GCF_902167405.1 Gadus morhua | reverse complement strand
GGGCGCCTACGGGTCCGTGTGGTGAGTGGTCCTACAGGGAGGGGCGAGGCTCCCATCGCACCGATGATGGGACGCGATATCACTCCATCATACACACACGTCACACACACACACACACACACACACACACACACACACACACACACACACACACACACACACACACACACACACACACACACACACACACACACACACCTTTTCTCCTGCGGTTTTGAGCGAATTATTGTTAGAAAAAGAGGCAGTGTTGTGTAGAGCCTTTGCTGTCGTCTCGTCTCGTGCATTTGTGTTGTGTTGGTGTGGTCCAGCTGCATCCATGTGTGTGTACACATCCAAACCTTGGCGTATTGTTCTATTTGTTTATGGACTTCAGTGATAGTGCGGCGAACTGCGAGATAGCCTATGATGTGGCGTTTCTGTCCCTGCCTCGCCCTATCCGTTCCCCTAGTCCTTTGGGAGGGTTCCCCCGAATGCCGATGGTTAGGCTACGCTGTTCGTGCACCACACCGGGCCAAATAGCGCTGAATAACACGGGGACCAACTTATCCCAGACATGCGTACAAGGCAGCAGAACCAGCAGGCTCTTCTCTGGAAAGGGATGGGCAAAAACAACGCACATTCACTTGGATCAACGCAGGAGGCTCTGCCAGTAGTATTAAAGACACATGCACGCCGCACAGCAGGGGTGGGTGGGGGGTAGCTCACATGTGAAGAGTAGGGCCTGTAATTAACGACCTAATCAATTATTTATCAACCGCTCCCTAGCCAACGGCCTCTCCCCCCCCCCCCCCCCCCCCCCCCCCCCCCCCCCCCCCCCCCCCCCCCCCACACACACCTTTCTGTCTGTCTACCTGCCTTCGTGTCACTGTTTGATTGCTGTAATGAATCCCCGTTCGTTTTGAGCTCTCTCTCTCTCTCTCTCTCTCTCTCTCTCTCTCTCCTCTCTCTCTTCTCTCTCTCTCTCTCTTCTCTCTCTCTCTCTCTCTCTCTCTCTCTCTCTCTCTCTCTCTCTCTCTCTCTCTCTCTCTCTCTCTCTCTCTCTCACACATCCCCCCTCCATCGCCATGGCAACGTGCCGCGGTGAGGGGCGGCTCGCGCGGTCTGTAGCAATCCGTATGTTTGTAGTAAAGACCTGCCTCATATAGGCCTATAGTGTCCGATTCAAAGGGTTTCTGAGAGATAGGTCTACACAGTCCACAGTCAGAGACGGATTTCTTTGTTGAGACAGGAGACAAACTAGGTATTGTGAGAAAGGAGTATTTGTGATTACCGATTCAAATGTCAGCCCTAGACCCAAGTGGGTTATTTTAAATACAGAACAGACAGCGATATAGCCAAAACATGAGGACAAACCGGTCTACACCCGCAGTTATGCAAATATTCAAACTGGTGTTTGCGTTGCAGGACCCTGGCTCTTTGTCGATTGTGTTGACTGATTCTTGGAGTCTAAGGTCAAACGGTTTGTTATGATGGATATTTACATATTGAGAGAGTGAGAGAGAGAGAGAGAGAGAGAGAGAGAGAGAGAGAGAGAGAGAGAGAGAGAGAGAGAGAGAGAGAGAGAGAGAGAGAGAGAGAGAGAGAGAGAGAGAGAGAGAGAGAGACAGAGACAGAGACAGAGCGAGAGGGTTAAGGGGGGTGTTGTGTTAGGGATGGCATTGTGTTTGGGGTGGTGTTGTGTTTGGGGTGGTGTTGTGTTTGGGGTGGTGTTGTGTTTGGGGTGGTGTTGTGTTAGGGATGGTGTTGTGTTTGGGGTGGTGTTGTGTTTGGGGTGGTGTTGTGTTAGGGACGGTGTTGTGTTTGGGGTGGTGTTGTGTTTGGGACGGTGTGTTGTGTTTGGGGTGGTGTTGTGTTAGGGGTGGTGTTGTGTTTGGGGTGGTGTTGTGTTTGGGGTGGTGTTGTGTTTGGGACGGTGTTGTGTTTGGGGTGGTGTGTTGTGTTTGGGACGGTGTGTTGTGTTTGGGGTGGTGTGTTGTGTTTGGGACGGTGTGTTGTGTTTGGGGTGGTGTGTTGTGTTTGGGACGGTGTGTTGTGTTTGGGGTGGTGTGTTGTGTTTGGGACGGTGTGTTGTGTTTGGGGTGGTGTGTTGTGTTTGGGACGGTGTGTTGTGTTTGGGGTGGTGTGTTGTGTTTGGGGTGGTGTGTTGTGTTTGGGACGGTGTGTTAGGGATGGTGTTGTGTTTGGGGTGGTGTGTTGTGTTTGGGACGGTGTGTTGTGTTTGGGGTGGTGTGTTGTGTTTGGGACGGTGTGTTGTGTTTGGGGTGGATCACCACGTTTGCAACCCCCTGAACAAGATCCGAAAATCCTTCTCAATCGGAATTCACTGTGAGTGCCTTTGGACAAGAGCTAAATGAACAAACAGTACTAGGAATATCACTTGCTTATCATCTGTCGCAGTCATCCCTGCACTCAGTGTGCTTCGTATGAACAGGCTGTTGTTGGAGCATGAATGCATGAGGTCAGAGCGCTGATGACATAAACAGTGGAGGTAGGAGTCGACCAAGACAGGTGATGGAGTCACCTCTTTTACCGTCAGCCTTGGGCTTTTACACGCCTCCGATCATCCCACTTCTGGTGTACGCCCCTCCCCGCACATACACAAACGCACGCACACACACACACACACACACACACACACACACACACACACACACACACACACACACACACACACACATCGATCACATCACTCTCTCTTGAAATGAACACAAATATTTTAGATGTAAACAGACACTGAAAGAGCAGAGAGAGAAGGATCGATGCATAAAGACAGAGAGAGAAATTTAGAAATGTATAGTTGTATGGATGGATGGATGGATGGATGGATGGATAGAGAGATAGAGACCGAGAAAGTCGTTCTGAGAAAGAGGGAGGAAAAGAGGAATAAAGAGAGACAGAGACAGAGAGAGAGAGGAAGACAGAGAGAGAAAGAGAGCGACAGAAGGAGAGGGAGACAGACATACAGAGAGAGCGACAGACAGACAGAGACAGACAGACAGACAGAGAGACAGAGAGAGATTGAGGGAGACAGAGAGAGACAGAGAGACAGAGACAGAGAGAGAGGGAGAGAGAGAGAGAGAGAGAGACAGAGGCACACACAGACAGAGAGAGAGACAGAGACAGAGACAGAGACAAAGACAGAGAGATACACACACAGACAGAGAGAGAGAGAGAGAGAGAGAGAGAGAGAGAGAGAACGACAGAGAGCCATACAGAGAGAGGGAGACAGAGGGAGAGAGAGAGAAAGAGGGAGGTAGACAGAGAGAGAGAGAGAGATACAGAGGAAGACATAGAGAGAGACAGAGAGAGACAGAGAGAGGGAGACAGAGAAGAAGTGAGAGACAGAGGGAGTGAGACAGAGACAGAGAGAGGTGGCGATGTGGAACATTCCCTCACAGCCGTCCCTCCTCTGCTTTGTTATGGGGACTTCACAGCCTTTGTTGCTGAGCTCCTCAAAGCAGCACTGATTGATTAGCAATAGAGAGTGGGAGGGGGGAGGGGGAAGGGGGGAGGGTGAGGGAGGAGAGGGGGAGAGGGGGAGGAGTGGGGGCTTTAGATTGGGGGGTTCAGGGTTCAGGTCAGGGAGTGTGCGTTGGTAGTAACAGAGCAGTAAAACTGTCGGTCAGCCGGCATAACTGATTGCCGGAGTCAAAGGTCAAACAGGTTGGTATAATGGATATTGATGTGTTTAGAGAGAGAGAACGAGAAATGGAGAGTCGGGGACCAACCCAAGTTAGAAAGAGATACAGAGAGACAGCTACACAGACAGAAAGAGAGAGGGACAGCCTGACAGACATGGAGAGATGAAGACAAACAGAGAGATACAGACAGACAGACAGACAGACAGACAGACAGAAACAGAGAGACAGTTACACAGACAGAGAGAGTGAGACAGAGACAGAGACAGAGACAGACACAGACACAGACACAGACACACAGAGAGAGAGAGAGAGAGAGAGAGAGAGAGAGAGAGAGAGAGAGAGAGAGAGAGAGAGAGAGAGAGAGAGAGAGAGAGAGAGAGAGAGAGAGAGAGAGAGAGAGAGAATAAGACAGAGGGAAAGCCAGACAGACACAGAAATATTGAGACAAACAAAGAGACAGACAGACAGACAGACAGAGAGAGAGAGAGAGATACATGTCTAGAAGACGATGAGGAGAAGATAACAGATGAAGGGGTGCCATTGAAGAGGAGAGAGAGAACTACGTCCTGTATCTCCTGCAGTCTCATGCCGGAGCTGCTACGGCGATGAGACATAAAACGACAGAAAGCCCCCGAATGAATAGGGCAGCCGTCATCACGTGACGGCTAAAACCCATGTGACCGACACCATGGAGCAACAGACAGCGAGCAACACACCACACCCTCCACATGTTCGCGTTAAGACTTATCGCTGAAAACAAGGACATGCAGAACAGGATGTGCAGATGTCACAAGCCCTGGCAGAGAATGTCAATATTAGTCGAAACAGGAAAGGAGAACAACGAAATTCATCGACAGACACTTTGTATGTGTGTGCGTGTGTGTGTGTGTGGCTAATGTGTGTTTTTTGCATGCGTGCGTGCACTGTGTGCCTGTGTATTTTTGCTTGCATGCATGCATTTGTTCTGTTTGTGTGTGTGCGTGTGCACACCTGTGTGTGTGTTGTGTGCATGCATGGGTTTGCTGTGTGCGTGTGTGTATGGTTGCATGCATGTGTGTGTTGAGTGCACGCGTGCGTATGCTCTGTGCCTGTGTATGCCTCCGTGCATGTATGTGTGTGTGTGTGTGTGCATGCGTGCGTGTGCTGTGTGTGTGTGTGTGTGTGTGTGTGTGCGTGTATGCTTGCGTGCATGCATTTGTGTGTTTGGTGCATGCACACATGTTTATGCTTGCATGCATGCATGTGTGTACGTGTTGTGTGCATGCGTGCGATGTGTGTGTATGCTTGCGTAAATGCATGTGTCTGTTGGGTGCACGTGGCATGTGTGTGTGTGCGTTTGGGTTAGGGCACTCGTGTGTCAGAGGGGCAGACCAGCCGGTTGGCTTAACACCCAGGGTAGGGGCATCAGGTCTGGTTGGCAGGGGGTCCGAGGCGAACACAGAAGAGGAGGATGGGGGATCACCACAGGGGGGTCTCTGCCTCGGCCAGCGTCTAGCACGACGTTAGCTCATAGTCAGGTACTCTCATGCAAACGGCAGGGTTTCAGACCATGCTAGCTAACACAATGACTAAGCACAACAGAGGGCTGTAGCCTTTAGGGTATAGCCATTGGATTGCAGATATATTTTAACTATAAAGGTACCACTACTGTCGGCGTTATGCGAACAGAGACTGGGCCTGAAATAGCCAACACACAGGTCTTATTCACAGAGTGTGTGGACCCAAGAGTGAGTGTTAAACGCCACATAGAGACAGTGTGGTTGTTGTGTTATCGACAACGTCGTGCTTGAACTGAGGTCTGAGCCTCAAATAACACGAACTAGAGAAGAGCTTTCCTTCCACCGGAAGAAAGAAGTGAAACGTGCAGAGCAGCCTCCTGTTAGTATTCTCAGTTGCCAGCCCGATCCATTTCGTACAGCAACAGAAACGTTCAGGCTGTGCTGTCCTCCTTTCTGTTGTTTCGTCTACTCTCTCTCTCTCTCTCTCTCTCTCCCTCTCTTTCTCTCTCTCTTTCTCTCCCTCTCTCTATCTCTCTCTCTGTCTGTCTCTCTCCCTCTCTCGCTCCTTCTGTCTTGTCTGTCTGTCTGTCTGTCTGTGTCTCTCGCTCTCTCTCTCTCTCAGTCTCTCCCTCTCTCGGTCTCTCTCTCTCTGTCTGTCTGCCTTACTCTCTCTCTCGGTCTCTCCTGGGTCTCTCTTCCTCTTTGGAGTGCTTCTGTTTTCCACTGCTGTGAGGTGTGTCGACAGCTCTGCTGCTTTTTCCTCTTATGTCATCGGTGGCCCGGTGATGACTTCCTCTTTCTTGAGAATGTATTAGAGAAGGACAGGGCTGTGGCCGACCACGCACACACACAGAGACACATAGACACACACACACACAAAAGACAAGCAGGCGCTGTAAACACATAGACATGCATGCAAACACATACACATGCATACAAGCACACAAGCACATCCACACACACACACACACACACACACACACACACACACACACACACACACACACACACACACACACACACACACACACACACACACACACACACACAAACACATACAAATGCATGCAAAAATATACTCACAAACACACAAGCACCCAACAAAACAAACACACACACACACACACACACACACACCACACACACACACACACACACACACACACACACACACACACACACACACACACACACACACACCCCCTGCCGCGATAAGGAGGGGGTTAGCCGCATCCATAACAACACCTACGTTCACAACATCTCTCTGTCAACCAACAATCAACCAGGGCTTCTCTCTTCTATATTTGAAGCATTTCTCAGTTCAACTGCTCGGTTCCATAACTGTCTCTCCTTTCTCCCCCCCCCCAGCTCGGCGTACGACGTGGTGCTACGGGAGAAAGTGGCGGTGAAGAAGCTGTCCAGACCGTTCCAGTCTCTGATCCACAGTCGGCGCTCCTACAGGGAACTCCGGCTGCTGAAGCACATGAAGCACGAAAACGTACGTCAAGTCTTTAAAGTTGCTAAAAACATCAATCCAAGATATAAAGAGAGTCAGGCCACGTCTACACTACACTGTAATCAATGTGAAACCATTTCAGTCTTCAGTGCTGAAGTATTATAATTATTTATCAGTTTATAATAAACCGTTATTATTTTTTCGTCGGTTGGTCGTTTTTCGCGCATGCTCGCCCACAACACTTTGGAGCGCGGTCGATGTCTGGACAACAGCACTATACGGTCGTCAGCAACACTCTGTTTACATCACGTTTCACCCTGGCTCCACCACAACAAACAGGGGACTGGCCCTTTAAATCCATCTGGTAGAACGGGAACGTGATGGCAGGCCAGGACCAACGGATCGATAGTAGTGTGGACAGGTTCTCAGCGGGACTGTTACTGACCCCAAACCCTTGTTTCTCTACTCCCCCAGGTCATAGGACTCCTGGACGTCTTCACGCCCGGAGCCACGCTAGAAGAGTTCACCGAACTGTACGTGGTTTTGGTATAACCCAGTGAAGGGGTGCTGTTTCACACCCAGCCGGTTTCGAACCCCAATGTCCACAGTGTAGCTGTAGTCATCGTTGAGCCAGATGCCCCTACCTGCTCCTTAATTTACATTCAGGGAATGGAGCAGACGCTTTTATCCAAAGCGACTTACAATAATTACATTTCTAAGAAGAAAGAAAGAAAGAAACAACAATATATCACTGTCGGTTCAGTAAGGATGTTCAGAGAACCAAGTGCCAAGCACTTACAATTGCTAGCTCAATCCATTCCCCATATACAGCGAAGATGGGATAAGATGCTACACAATGCTAAGTACTATTTTTAAGTGCAAGGACGTACAACATACAATTAAGTGAGCAAGAGGGGTGTGGGAGGGCTATTCAGAGTCTAGTTGAGCTCGAAACAAGTGAGTCTTGAATGACAAATATCCAAATTCAGCGGTAACTTAGTAAATTCATTCAACATAATGTTAATTATTCACCATAGTGTGAACCAGCCCAGAAGGGGTCTGGGTTTGACTCCCAATGTCAGCCGGCAGGGACCTTGATCAAGGCGCCCTTTAACGCCTTATCTCTGTCAATAACTGGCGCTTAGGAAACCGGAACCTCATAAACGACTGAAATAGGAAGAGTAACATTAAATGGACGATGCCAATGCAATATTGTTGCATCTGCATGCGCCCAAGGAGCATGAGGTTTCACTAAAGTATTTCTGCAGCTGTTTGCTTGTCCTAGATTCCGCACATACGAGCAGGTGGTCAAGTTCAGCCCGGTGTGTGTCTATTGCGTACGTGTGAACTTCCACAAGCACACATGAACTTCTGCTTTTACCGATCCGACCCTTCAGTTACCTTGTGACCAACCTGATGGGGGCCGACCTCAACAACATCGTCAAGTTCCAGCGGCTGTCGGACGAGCACGTGCAGTTCCTCATTTACCAGCTTCTCCGGGGGTTGAAGGTAATTTACCCATCATGCATTTCTTCCGAGGGAAAAATATCTTTATATAATTCTACATAATTTTTTTTAAGGTAAATTAATGTCCCTTCGATTTAATACGAACCAATACAATATTTGCTACTTTAATGAATTGATGAGTCATTTTGTTCCTACATTTCATTATTATATTATTATCTATAGAACGTTACATATTTTGAAGTATTTTCAATAGTGAAACATGATGCATCAATCTTAGTTCTCTTTTTTTTCTCATACACATCAACACTTTTTCTAATAAACTTTTGTTCATCAATAGACCTTTATCAATATCCCTGATTATTGGCGTTTAAGATTACCCTGTGGTTGTCCTCTGACCAGCAGGCCGTGGAAGCGTGGGACCTTCCAGAAACAAAGGAACCCCTTCTTTTTAGAAAGCAGGCCAACAACTGGAATGCACTGTTGACCTCTCTCCCCATTATGTCTCCTCTCTCGCCGCTCTCGCTCCTCTCCCCCCCCCCCCTCTCTCTCTCTCCCCATCGCTCGCCCACGCGGCAGTATATCCATTCAGCTGGCCTGATCCACAGAGTGAGTGATCATGCCAATCTTCCCCTAAGGTTTTACAACCCAGTCAGGTTCTACATCTCCTTCCTAGTGTCATCATTAATAGTTAACAGTGTCATTCCAATTAGAGTTTTTTCTTGTGTGTTTGCCGTCGATGCGGGTGACGATCCAAAATGGTGGCCTGATAAATCCCTTTCTCTGTGCTGCTGCTATGATAGTAGAATTTGCCTTTCCATACACCTACGTGATATGTATGTGCGTATGAATTTTCATAGATTTTTTTTTCCGACCATTAACATTGAAGTGCGGTCCTCCCCTTGTTTTTATGTCTCTCCCAGGACCTGAAGCCTAGTAACGTGGCCGTTAACGAAGACTGTGAGCTCCGGGTAAGATCAGACCGTCATGATACAGACAAACTCTCCACCCTTCACCCATTCCCTGACGTAGAGCCATCGCCATGGCAACCGATAGGATAATGTCTCTCTCTCTGTCTTTCCCCCCCCTACCTACCTCTGTCTGTCTGTCTGTCTGTCTGTCTGTCTGTCTGTCTGTCTGTCTGTCTGTCTGTCTCTTTCCCCAATACCTACTTCTGTCTGTCTTTCCGTCTGTCTCTCTCCCCCCTACCTGTTTGTCTCTCTCCCTGTCTGTCTCACTCTCTCCCTTTCTCCCCACTACCTCTGTCTGTCTGTCTCCCCCTTACCTGTCTTCCTCTCTCCCTGTCTTTCTTTCTCCCTTTCTCCCCCCTACCTCGTCTGTCCGTCCCTCTCCCCCCCACCTACCCCCCGATCTCTCTCTCTCTCTCTCTCTCTCTCTCTCTCTGTCTCTGTCTCTGTCCTCTCTCTCTCTCTCTCTCTCTCTCTCTCTCTCTCTCTCTCTCTCTCTCCGTCTCTCTCTCTCTTTCTCTCTCACATTGTCTCTCTCTTCCTCAGATCCTCGACTTCGGACTGGCCAGACAGACGGACGACGAGATGACGGGCTATGTGGCGACGAGATGGTACCGGGCGCCAGAGATCATGCTGAACTGGATGCACTACAACCAGAACGGTGAGCACACACACACACACACACACACACACACACACACACACACACACACCACACACACACACACACACACACACACACACACACACACACACAGAGGGACACACACGCATTAAAGAGTACCATGGAAGACCTACTATGTCGCAGTTATTTGAAAAGAGTTTGCTGTGTTTCTTTACAAGATGGATGCCACGGTATTGTTTTTTTTTATATCGTGTTTTTCTCTCTTCTCAGTGGACATCTGGTCGGTGGGGTGCATCATGGGAGAACTCCTGAAGGGGAAGGTTCTATTTCCTGGAAACGATTGTATCCTTATCTCCCGAAAAACTTTGCAAACGTCGTCAGATTATTATGCCGTTGTTTTTGAGCACTTAATACGCGCAGTGCATGGACACACACACACACACACACACACACACACACACACACACACACACCACACACACACACACACACCACACACACACACACACACACACACACACACACACACACACACAAAAGACCACACCCTCACACACACAAGACCGCTACCCACACACAAGACCACAGGCTGATTTGCAATCACAATTCTAGACCTTTCCGAAGGGGTGAGGGGTGGAAGGGAAAAGAACAACAAAGATCACAAAAGGTTCACTTGTTTAAGTCGCCGCATACCATGTCTGAAAGAATAACGACACGAGTTTAATTCCGTGATATAGTCCAGAGAACGCTTGAGACAAAGACATTCTGCAGAGTAAGTGAAAGGCTAAGTTCAAGTAGAACATCACTCTCTGCTATTTTTCCAAACATAAGCCAGTTCCGCTTTATGCCCGCATTTTGAAATACTTTTGGTTTGGCAACATCAAACTGTTTACACAGCAATGTCGGACCATTGACACATGTCTTTCTGAATCAGACCAATCGCAAACCAATGACACCAAGGTTGGAACTGTTATTTTAATTGCAGTAAAGGAGTTGAAGTTCAGAAGACATTGTTTTCACAGCACTCCCTCGAAGGGCACTCACCTATCCTAGGAAACAGAGGAACATTAAGCTATTCTAACGGCTTAGGCAAACTGAGTTAAATATTAACGGCTAAGGTATAACCACGTTAAATGCTAAAGGCTAAGTTGAACCCAAGTTAAAAGCTAACAGCTAAGGTGAAACCAAGTTAAATGCTAACTGCTAAGATAAAGCCAAGTTAAATGCTATCGGCCTTAGCTAAGACCAAGTTAAATGCTATCGGCTAAGCCAACAGCAAGTTAAATGCTATCGGCTTAGCTAAAACCAAGTCAAATGCTAACGGCTAAAACAAAGGTAAAAGTTGTTTGTGTTTCGGTGGGTGTGACAGAGGTACGTCACCTTCATCTTCTCGCTTTCGCCGGCGCTCTCCTTGACCCCCCCGCTGTCACCAGACATCGACCAGCTGAAGAGAATCATGGAGGTGGTGGGCACGCCCACGCCCGACCTCCGCAGAAGATCTCCTCGGAACATGTGAGGAGAGAGGGGGGGCAGGGATGGGATGAATATGAAATGATGGGTGGATTTTCCCTTACCAGTTGACAGTTGAATTCCCTTACTCTGTTACGTTCAGCTGGTTTAAGGGCCAGTGGTCAAACGCGCCCTAAGGTCAAATATGCTCCTCGTGAAAGTAAAGAACACATTATGAACTTGAGGTAGAGAACTAAAGTTTCTAATTATAAAAAAGTAAATTTCTGATTCATAAGTTCATTGATCTGTTGCTCCTCAGGAAAGGAAAGAAAACGCAATGAACCAAAATCAGAAAAACAAAAAGTTTCTAATTCTAAATAATAAATACGTAGATTTCAGAATTATAGTGAAACGCCTAAAGTGTGAGTTAATGACTTATTTTTAAATACTATGGCTCCTTGGCCTCTCTGGTCCCAGGGGAGAAATCCCTCTCAGACAACACCAACAAATCTCACTCCTCCCACCTCTGTCTAATTGATGATCAATTGATCAATAAGGTCAGTGTGGGCCTGGTAGAGTGATGATCTGTGCCATTGATCTGATTGGATGTGTCCGTGTCTCCCTGGTGGTCTGTAGGCTCAGAAGTACATACAGTCACTGCCTTTCATGCCCCAACAAGACCTGGAGAAGATCTTTAGAGGAGCCAACCCCATGGGTGAGAAGACCCCCGACACCAACCTCTTACAGAATGCCCTTTTGTTACCACATTCACCTTCCCTGACTCTCTAGTCTCTGTCAGATTTTTTAACAGGGAAAGGATGTGACATTTACATTTATGGCATTTAGCAGACGCTCTATCCAAAGCGACTTACAATAAGTACATTTGTCATAAGAAAAAATATCACTGTCAGTACAATAAGGATGTTCATAGAACCAATTGCCAAGCAATCACAATCACTAGGTTAATCAATTCCCCTTATACAACAAAGATAGCTAGGATAAGATGCTACATAACTAAGTACTATAGCTAAATACGACGTACATAAGTGCTTGCATAAAGTGCCAGGAGAAATGTTCTTACCTGGTTAAATAAAGGATTGATTGATTGATTGAATGTTGTTAGGTTGTTCGGGGTAGGATGGTTATGGCAGATTCCGTATTGTATGAGAATCTGAGAAATTTAGAAATTGTCGCAGCCATCGTTGTTAAGGCCTGGGAGCATTGTTCATTGTTGGATGGCTTAAGTAAAACTGTTTAATGGTAACTTAAAATAAAACACTTTTTTTATTCATTCATAAAAATATTAAAACAGGGTAAACTGAGATGAGAAAATGCATCGTTCAAGCTATATGCTGACGATGTGATAATCCATATTAGGAAAGTCCTCAGGTCTATCTTCTATACACAATTGTCTGGAGGTTTCTGTCTATTTTACTCTACAGTTTCCCTCTGCAAACTTTTCCTCTCTCCATTGTTGGAGCTCTGACCACGTAATCCGTGTGACTTCCCAGTATCTCCCTGAATCTCTGGCCCTGTCTGACACCAACCATCTGTCTCTCTCTCGCCCCTACCTCTCATCCCCTCTCCCCCCTACCTTTCATTCCCTCTCTCCCTCCTAAATCTCTCTCTGTCTCTCTCCCCTACACACCTCTCTCTCTCTCTGTCTCTCTCCCCTACACACCTCTCTCTCTCTCTGTCTCTCTCTCTCACTCTCTCTCTCTCTCTCTCTCGCTCTCTCTCTCTCTCTCCCCTACACACCTCCTCTCTCTCTCCCTCTCGCTCTCTCTCTCTCTCCCCTACACACCTCTCTCTCTCTCTCTCTCTCTCTCTCTCTCTCTCTCTCTCTCTCTCTCTCTCTCTCTCTCTCTCTCTCTCTCTCTCTCTCTCTCTCTCTCTCTCTCTCTCTCTCTCTCTCTCTCTCTCTCTCTCTCTCTCTCTCTCTCTCTCTCTCTCTCAGCCGTGGACCTGCTGAAGCGCATGCTGGTGCTGGACTGTGACGGCCGGATTTCGGCCTGCGAGGCGCTGGCCCACCCCTACTTCTCCCAGTACCACGACCCAGAGGACGAGCCAGAAGCCCCGCTCTACGACCAGACGCTGGAGAGCAAGGACCGCACGCTAGAGGAGTGGAAGGGTACGACAACCACTTAAGGTTTTTAAAGGGACAGCGTACAATTAAATGGAATCCCACTGGAGTTAACTAGAGTGAACAATAAAATAAAAAATAAAAAAACTACCAGAGTTAGCTAGTGGCTAATTTACATTTGTCCCTCAAAACACAGCGCACAATTAAAGTAAGCTTAAACGCTTTTAAAGTGAGCTTTAAAGCTAAAGTTAGTTTGCGGGCAATTTCCATGCGTTGTCACGGATGTACGGAGAAAACCTACTGGCTTTGGAGTTGCAAAACGTTTACTTTCAAGGCTACTTAAAGGTGCGAGCACATCTGATCAATATTTGAAGCCATTGCAGGGAGTCTAAGTGTTGCAAGAACGGAGAACGAATATTGGTAACAGGAAGTTTGTAAGTTCTACTTTGGTTTGGTGAACTTCCACTTCCTATATTCAAGCCTCCCTTATTGCATGCAGGCAGTTAGGCCTTACTAACAGCAGTAACCTACACAACACAGCCTTTGTGTGCGTTTGATAAGCCACTATAAGCCGTTTAGAAAATCTGCCTTTTCCTGTGTTTTAATGACATCACAAGTGGGAGTGTCCACCTAGATGTACGATGGATAGATAAGCACCATTTGCTATAGTCCAATTGGTTGGATGGTGGACTGATCTATCCAGCGTACATCTAGGTCAGGGGTTCTCAAAGTTTTGGCAGCTGAGGGCCAATTTAGGAACCCAGACTTTGGCTGACTGAAAGGAATTATTTTTTGGCGGGAAACGCGGACAGCATCCCAGTGGTGAAAAAAAACGTTGCACCGTGGACCTCTGAGAGTGAGGTCAAGTGAGGTCTAAATCAAGAAACTGAAGTTCATCCTTTTCAAAGTAATGTACAGTCGGATTAAAACTAACAAATGTAACAGGATTTACTGAGAACCAATGATCTAGGTGGACACGCCCACTTACTTGTGAATTCACTACATGTGTTCCTGAACCCTCCGACGCCAGCCTTCCGAGTTGCACTCTGGACGTAATTTCCGGTCTCGGAGCATTTATAGCGTCCCTGTTTGTCTTTGTGATTGTGTCAGGAAATTGGCTAGTCGTCGTTCACTGTTAGCTTCATATGCCTCTTTAGCAAACCAGCCCGAAAACAAACCACACAACTTTACATTGTATTGCACGCACAGCAAGACCATGCAATGTATGAATTGGTGACCGGAATAAAGTAGCAATGTAATGAAGTGTGGAAGAGCATATAAAATCGACATTAAAATGACCAACGTGGTACAAATACAAAGAAAATAAATCTCTTGACGGCTGCCGGCTACTCTCAGATTTCCGAAAGATGAAGGCAAAAGGGGCCGTGCCTCCGAGAAATGCCGCAAGAAAGCTGATGAACCCACCATTAGGCGCAGGAAAGGGCAGAATTTCAAACGGCTTGTCGTGGCTGACCACATTCGCACCTGGTGGTATAATATGGGAGGGGGGCCCCTTTAAGTAAAGAAAAACGGACAAAGGATCATACTCTGACTAATCTTATCGTCTCCATCTGCTTCTTTCCCTGCTGCCATTTTGACATGTCCTAACATATCCCCCCCCCTTCTCTTTCTCCCCCCCCCCCCCTCCCCCCCCCTTCCCCCCTGTACAGAGATGGTGTTTGAGGAGGTGATCAACTCTTCAGGGGCCGGCACCAACACAGGCAATCTACAGGCGGAGCAGTAGGACCCCCCCCCCCCCCCCCCCCCATCCCCCCTTCCCACCCCCCAACCACCTGTGGACCACCGCCACTCCCCAGCCCAGAATCAGACGGAGAAGGACCACAGCCCCCATGTCGCCCCACACAGCAAGACAGTTTTGGGGAGACATCGTTTTCTGCGATTATTTGGCCTTGAACCCCATCACTCAAACAACCCCCCCCCCCCCCTCCCCCCATTTTTCAGTTTGTTGGAATTTGTGCGAGTTGTCCCGTACGTTCCAACAACACCAACCACACCACAACAGAACTGCTGACGGGTCGCTGAGAACGTTTCTGGTCGGTGGAACTACGGCGCGTCCCTGGGGATCCCCCGGATGCCTCGAGGGCCCGGAGGCGACGTGGGGATCCCTGGAGGCCCCTGGAGGCCAGGAACAGCGTTTTAAAAACAACGGTTTACTAACGGCACCAGGCCACCACAAACACACACACACACACTCTAGAGTTTAGAAAACACCTCTAGGTCTTCCAAAGCTACAAGTGAACTTGGCCTAAGCCCCAAAACCTTAACACAGATGCCGTAAGCAGTCACACACACACACACACACACACACACAACACACACACACACACACACACACACACCACACACACACACACACACACACACACACACACACACAACACCACACGCATAGACACACACATAGACAGACAGACAGCCAACCAGACACAAACACACACTCACACAAACGCACACACAAACACACACAGACAAGACAGACACAAAGACTCACACACACAAACACACACACAGACACACACACACACACACACACACAGAGGTCTTATTTATAGCAGCCAACAGTCATGTGTTCTTGTTCCTAACTAACACACGTTGCAGTGATATATTGTTTGCATGAATTACTTATGCATTTTATGAAGAGTATATATATCACTATATAAGACACGTTTGACTGCTTGATGTCTGCCAAATCAGCAAAATAACTACTTTATGACCAAGATCCACTATGAGGCCGCAGAATGTGACTTGTGTGTTATTATTTAGATCAGAGGAGAGTTGTGGTTTTTTTCGTGGGAAGTCATTCGTTCGTGAATGACTAGAAAACAGTTGCAGAACATAGCATATACACATAATAAGCTTACAGTATAACCTATAGCTTCGCGCTTCTGGCTCTGCACTTGTTTAACGCTCAATGCTATATCATTAGCGCCATTAGCTACTTATCAGCCCTGTCTCAGTTCAACATGGCGACCAAAAGACTTGGGTTTTGGGGTGTTTGTGCCGATTTTTTATGTAAATACATACAAGTGATGAGGGTTAACCGTCAGAAGCCAAGGTAGCGATGATGAGTGAAGAAGATGTCTTTGAAACTATCCAAACAATCAAACAAATTAAACATTTTGCCCTATTTTTATTGATGATTTATAGGAAGGGATAAACAATGACTAATAATCAACACTTTAACCTCATTTAGAAATCACGAGGAGCTATCATTAGCACACAGTTGATAGCCAATCGGCACCAGGGAAAAAAAACCCAGAACTAAATCCATTATATGTTTCAACCAGGGCACAAACTCACGACCATAACATTACATTAGCACAGCATTGTCTTTGCTCTGCAAGTCATAAATCTGATGGCTTTAGAGTTATAAGAGCCTTAATGGGGTGATTCAACAAGCAATCTATGGGCTTGTACATCAGAATGCATCATGGGCTTTTTTCGCTGGCCACACGCCATTTTGTGGTGACTTGGAGTAATGTTAAGTCCTAAATCAACATAAATTTACATCAAAGCTACTATGACTCAACATCGTCTTGCCATAATGACAAATTATTTCACGATTAACAACTAAACAATGACCAAACACCATTACTACCAATAACATTCCGATGCTTCCAAAATGGAGGCAGTCTTTGAGTTGTGACGTCAGGACGTACAAGCCCTATACTAGTAAACAAACACAACATCATAATCGCATTCTCTATGTGTGGTTCACCCTGGTGTTACTGCTGTACTTGTTGCCATTTTGCAAGATGAAGATAAAAAGCTATCTCTCAAAACAAACATACTACTTCACACAGATGTATGAAATATTAAAACCCTGTCTCAGTGGAGGTGTATAGGTTAATGGTGTCCTGAATCTTTTTGAATGTTCCAGTGTTTTGTGATAACGTTGATGTCAAAAGGTGGTGGATATGTGACCAACTGCTACTTGAATGTAAATGTCTGTTCAAAGTGAGAATGTCCTTTTTTTATGGATGGTGGCATGTCTTTTGTTGAGTTTTTCTTTTTTTCTGTCTAAAGCAGGCACACTATCAATCACAGTCATAAATCCGTGAATTAATGTCAATGCTGGGTTCAGCACTGAGACATTATTCCGGGCTTTGTCATTATTGGCTGCATACAAATAAAACACCCAATTATTTTGTTTGTCATTGATGTTTCGGCTTCTGTTCTGTACTGTTGTGTTATCTCTCTTGTCAAAAATGTTTGTTTGAGTGATATTAGGTAATTGATCAACAACTTTAACAATGTTTAGTAGACGTGAACATTTTCTGTTGATGTTTCTGTAGGCTACTGTTTCCCTCTCTCTCTCTCTCTCTCTCTCTCTCTCTCTCTCTCTCTCTCTCTCTCTCTCTCTCTCTCTCTCTCTCTCTCCTCTCTCTAATTAAATGTTTGTTTGAGTGACACTAGGACGCTTATCACAACTTTAACCGTGTTAGTCGAAGTGGTGGCAGGCCCATCAGATTTACAATCAGAGTAGGCTAAGAGGTGGAAGATGAAGCAGAATGTGGTAGTGGTGGACGGTGGTGATAGTCTTGATGGTGGTGGTCGTGATAGTCTTGATGGTGATAGTGATGTGGGTGGTGATGGGGTGGTGGTGGGAACCTAACCTGTTAATCGAAACCTCACTGAGGATTGTTGTCCGGGCTCAGCTAATTCCTCATGGCAACGGGCAGATGTTGAGAGCCACACACGGACAATTGATCCACGGCGCGACACACCCATCGGCTGCCCCCCCGGGCGGCCGAGACCACCGCATCCCCGCGGCCGGCCAGCCCCCGTACAAAGCGGTGGGAGGGGGGGGTGTTCAGACCGGCCTGATAGTCGAGCAGGAAGAAGTCATGCGCCCCTGTCCTCTGTTTTGATTTCGCTGTTGAGTTTTGTTTGACTTTTCGAGGGAAAACCCGAACGCACTTTTGAGTCACATGAATAAGAACCGCTCGGCAGGCAGTCTAGTGTTCCCGGAAACCCGCCGTCGGACCCGCGGTCACATCGCGTCGGCATGTCGGTGCTGCGATCGAGGACCGGGTTCTACAGGCAGGAGGTCAACGAACCGTGTGGACGTTCCCGAGAGGTTCCGAGACCTGAAGCAGGTGGGGACCGGAGCCTACGGGACGGTGTGGTGAGTCACTTCATCACTACTGAGAAATATTAAGAAATATGTGAAAATACAATTGAAATGCCCATTAAAATATTCCTGCGAATCAGCCCTTTCTGCAGGATTTACAACTCATTCAGAAGTGGAAGTATAACGTCTATGCAACAACCAATGGATATTCTTAAATAACGTTAATTATCTCATAGCAGCGTGTTTTCACCTGACAATGATGAAAACCTACAATTCCTCTGGTTTCTATTCACATTCCCAGCTTTGAGAGAGCTTAGTTGGCATTGTATTGTCAGCATAAGGGTCAACAAAGAACCCCCAGCGTCTCATTGTTGGACTGTTGCTGGACACACACACACACACACACACACAACACACACACACACACACACACACACACACACACACCCACACACACATTCCACTTCTAGTAGTGGGCTACTGCCATAGCAATAGCCTACTATTTATTGTTTCTGCCCATGTGTCGATCCATCATTTCAATTCGAAGGCCTACATTTCAGTTAATCTGTTGATCTGTTAATCCTTTGGCACATTCAATCTGTGCAATAATCTCTGACTACAGAAACCTACTCTATGAGTTGTTATGTTACAATATCTGACTGTCTCTGTGTGTGCGTGGCTGATGTGTGTGTGTCTGTATGTTTGTTTGTGTGGCTTTCTTTCTGTGTTTCTGTGTATGTGTCTGTCTGTCTGTCTGCCTGTCTGTCTGTCTGCCTGTCTGTCTGTCTGCCTGTCTGCCTGTCTGTCTGCCTGTCTGTCTGTCCCTCCCTCCTGGTCGCGCTCGGCTCTGGACCGGCGCAGCGGACTGAAGGTGGCCATCAAGAAGCTCCACGACCCTTCCAGTCCAAACTGTTCGCCAAGCGGGCCTACCGAGAACTACGGCTGCTGAAGCACATGAAACATGAGAACGTAAGAACCCTCCTCCTCCTCCTCCTCCTCCTCCTCCTCCTCCTCCTCCTCCTCCTCCTCCTCCTCCTCCTCCTCCTCCTCCTCCTCCTCCTCCTCCTCCTCCTCCTCCTCCTCCTCCTCCTCCTCGCCAACCTTAATCACAACGGACGGATAATGATAGCATTTACTATTTAGAGTCTCTTTCTTCCGAAGCAAAACGATCATTCGGATACGGCGCCGCTTGCTCATGAATGGCTCAAGGTAGGCCGTCAACATCGGGGATCGAACCCAGGACCTTTTGGCTCTTGGCGTAGTGCCACATGCCACTAGCATGCCGCCGCTGGGAGGTAGAGCCGGTTGGCTGGTAACCGGAAGGTTGCTAGTTCGAGTGTCGAGGTGTCCCTGAGCATGACACCTAGCCCTCAGTGTATTAACGCAGTCCATTTTACATTTACCTTTTGGCTGGGAGTTGATCATCATGGCCACTTCTAAGCCATCCTCCCCCTGAACAATAAGTAAAAAATATATATATGCTGAAAGTCCTGGTCGTAAAATGTAATTCCCATCAGTGTGGCCACCAAT
Source organism: Gadus morhua (assembly GCF_902167405.1). Taxonomy (NCBI): domain Eukaryota; kingdom Metazoa; phylum Chordata; class Actinopteri; order Gadiformes; family Gadidae; genus Gadus; species Gadus morhua. The sequence continues at coordinate 5,682,172 of NC_044051.1, read as the reverse complement.
GCGATGTGATTGGTTAATGTAGAAGCACCTCTAAACCTGATTGGCTCTCGACAGGTGATCGGGCTGCTTGATGTGTTCACCTCGGAGATCATCCTGGACCGCTTCCGGGACTTGTAAGTGAACCCTCGCTGCATGACGTCATTTGATTTGTACAAAGAGATTAATATCTGCTCAGCAGTTGATAGTTGATATGAATCCATCAACAGCCCAAATCTCATGTCAATAAATTTCCTCTGCTCCTCTTCCTCTCTTCTCCTCCTCCTTCTCCCACTTTATCCTCCTCCTCCCCTACTCTCCTCCCCCACCTCTACCTCTCTCCTCCTCCTCCCTTCCTCCTCCCACTCTCTCCTCCTTCTCCTCCGTTCCACCGCCCTCTCTCTTCCCCTCCTCCTCCTCCCCTCTCCTCCTCTTACCTCCGCCTCTCTGCCACCCCTCCCCCTCCAATTTCTTTCTTTCTCATCCGCCTCCTCCTCTCCTCCTCCTCCTCTTCCTCCTCCAGTTACCTGGTGATGCCATTCATGGGCACTGACCTGGGGAAGCTGATGAGGCTAGAGAAGCTCACAGAGGAGAGGGTCCAATTCCTCGTCTACCAGATGCTCAAGGGACTCAAGGTGGGCACACACACACACACACAACACACACACACACACACACACACACACACACACAACACACACACACACACACACACACCCACACACACACACACACACACACACACACACACACACACACACGTTTCAATGATATAGGCAGATTGAACGACCAATGGACTGATGAGTGCGAAGCCGGTCAAAGTCCAAACATTAAAAACAACTGCATCTCATGTATCTGATTGTGATGATATAGTCATATATCATGTCTCCATCTCTCTCGCCTTTAGTACATCCATTCTGCCGGGATCATCCACAGAGTGAGTGAACCTTGACCTTTCATCAATATGCCATCTTCATTTGTATTTTTTTGCATGTATTTCATCACCATAACTTTGATCATTTATCTGATTGAAGTACATTTCCTCCTTCACCACAGGACCTTAAACCTGGTAACCTGGCTGTGAACCCGGACTGTGAGCTGAAGGTACAGTCAATAATGATGTTTACAGGCTGCTAGCTCAATCCGTCCGGGTTAGGGGTTAAATTCCCTATGTATCTTCTCTTGGCTCTTAATGTACGCCCTTATTGTATGTTGCACTTAAAAATAGTACTTTGTAAATAAAAATTGTAAGTGCTTGGCACTTTGTACTGTACCGAAATATTATTGTTTCTCTTTCTTCTCAGAAATATACTGATTGTAATTCGCTTTGGATAAAAGGGTCTGCTAAATGCCCTAAATGTAAATGTCTCTCCTCTCTCCTTCAGATCCTGGACTTTGGGCTGGCGAGGCAGGCCGACACGGAGATGACGGGCTATGTGGTGACGCGCTGGTACCGAGCACCGGAGGTCATCCTCAACTGGATGCACTACACACAGACGGGTGAGTCGACACGTATTCGCGCATAGCTGAATTTGTGAACACTCGACGCGACGCGTTGTTCGAGCATTGACTGTCCACCAGGAGGCAGCAGAATTCCATGAGAGTTACCGTTGTCTCCGTCAGATTTAATTTTTGTTCTTCAGTACTGTGTTTTCTGGCTGAATTTTGTTTTTGTTCTCCGCTACTGTGTTCCCCGTCTGATGTTGTTTTTGTTCTTCAGTATTGTGTTCCCTGTCTGACTTTGTTTTTGTTTTCCAGTACTGTGTTCCCTGTCTGATGTTGTTTTTTTTCTTCAGTACTGTGTTCCCTGTCTGACTTTGTTTTTGTTTTCGAGTACTGTGTTCCCTCTCTGTTTTTTTTCTTTTCTTCAGTACTGTGTTCCCTGTCTGACTTTGTTTTTTGTTCTCCAGTGGACATCTGGTCTGTGGGCTGCATCATGGCAGAGATGCTACTAGGAAAGCCTCTGTTCAAGGGAAATGACCGTATCCTTTCAAATGTAACTTTGGACCAGAATGCAAAACAATAACAAGAGCTGAATCCTCTTGCTTAAAGGAAGCCAGAAAAAGGATTACGTTGATTCTTTATGACAATAAAGAACAACTGAAACTAGAAAATATCTAGTCTCATATCACAACAAAGTTTGTACACTACTACCACCTCTACATCAGTATGACCCTTGACCCCTGCGTGATGCCAGACCTGGACCAGCTGAAGGAGATCATGAAGGTCACCGGGACGCCAGCTGCCGACTTTGTGGTGAAACTCCAGAGCCAAGATGTAAGGAGGAGACCCGGTTTCCATGGCAACCGCAAACACTGGCCACGCCGCACAATAGCATGTGTAGCAAGCGTGTGCCAGCTCCTTTCACATTCAAAGTCGAAGACCCTAGTGTGTGTGTGTGTGTGTGTGTGTGTGTGTGTGTGTGTGTGTGTGTGTGTGTGTGTGTGTGTGTGTGTGTGTGTGTGTGTGTGTGTGTGTGTTTAATGCACATACGAGAGACTAATCTTGGCTCCCATCGACTGCCTTGCTGGAGTAGGCATTTTATCTGTGTGTACTTTGTGTGTACTGTGTGTGTGCGTGCGTGTACAGACTTTCAAGAGACCTGGCTTCGCTCCCACGGTCTGTGTGGCTGGGTTAGGCATTGTGTTGATACATATCATTGATGTATGTGTAGGTCAAGGTTAAAGACGATGGACGCCTGCTTCACTCTCTCTCTCTGTCTCTCCTCAAACAGGCCAAGAACTACATCAGAAGTTTACCAAAGATTCCTAAGAGAGACATGCACACCATTTTCTCCAAAGCAAGCTCCCACGGTACGTAACACTCCTCCTCCCCCCTGCGGCCTCCCCCATCGTCTCCCCCATGCATCCTCACCCATCGTCTCCCCTCATCTCCTCCGTGCATCCTCACCCATCCTCTCGCCCATGCATCCTCCCACGGTGTCTCCCCTCCCTCCTCGTTCCTCCTCCCCTATTCGTCTCCCCCTTTGTCTCCCCCATGCATCCTCCCGCCCTGTCTCCCGCACTGTCTCCCCCCTCCTCTCTCGTCCTCACCCCTGCCTCCCGCCCTGTCTCCCCTCCCTCCCCCCCTCCTCCTCCCCCCCGCCTCCCCTCCTCTCTCGTCGTCACCCCTGCCTCCCCTCCTCCCTCCTCCTCACCTCTGCCTCCCCCCCCCCCCCCCCCCCCCCCCCCCCCCAGCGGTCGGGATGCTGGAGCGCATGCTGCTGCTGGACCCCGAGGCGCGGGTGAGCGCGGCCGAGGCCCTGGCCACGCCCTTCGTCAGCGAGTTCCGGGAGCCGGAGGAGGAGACGGAGGCGCTGCCCTACGACCACTCCATGGACAACACCGACCTGCCCGTGGACCAGTGGAAACGTAGGGAGAGGGGGGAGGGAGGTAGGGAGAGGGGGGGGAGAGTGGGGTAGACAGAGAGTGGAGGGTGGGGGTTGTGAGCAAAAACTGCCGCGGTCACATGACCCGTTGTTTTATTTGGCCAAACAGAGAAAGTTGTATTGAGTGTTTTCCTTTCTCCTTCCCGTAGGTCACACGTTTACAGAGATCCTGACCTTCAGTCCCCTGAGGGACTCCAAAGAGACGTCACTTTGACACACACACACACGCGCGCACACATACACACAGACAGACACAGACACAGACACAGAGACGGACAGACACAGACACCGACACAATGTACAAAGTCCCATTACAACTACATACACCACAAACACGCACACGCAACCACTGTATACATTTCCAGTAACGCTGCATATACACACTCACTAACTCACAAACACACACTGAAAAGGTGCCACTAAATACACACACAAACGCATCGCTCAAAGTCGCACACACGTAATCCAGACACGCACAAGTTAAATGTTAATAGTTTCCCACATGTACATGTATACATATTAAATGAACAATGTTGACTTGGTTACTTTTGCGGATCTCAATAAATGTAGAAAAAGACAAAACCTGGTCAGCTGTCCGTATTTTTTGTTATAGAGAGAGAAAGAGAGTCGGAGAGAGAGAGAAAGAGAGAGGGAGGGAGTCAGAGTGAGAGAGGCAGACAGAGAAAGAGAGAGGGAGGGAGACAAAGACAGAGAGAGAGGCAAAGAGAGAGAGAAAGGCAGCCATATGTTCAGAAGGAGGGATACTCCTTTTCTTTCCCTCCCGTTTCCCGTACACTCGTTTACTTTCTGATAAGCCTAAAGATTTGCTTCAGGGTTCGAGGGTGCGGTCAGACCCCGCTGTGCAAACAGAGATCGCGGCTAAAAATACAGTCCTCCATTAACCGCCGAGATAAACAGAACCACCCAGCGTTGTTCTGCGGTCACTTGATCACCCTCCTCATGACCACTGCTCCACATTTAGAAAGCACAGACTTGACCTTTCCGAGGCCGCGAACCATCCTATGTACTAAACATTAAACCAAATATAAACACTGTATAAAAAGTTAGTTTTGATATCAGTTGTCAACCTCGTCTCGCCCCCTTTTGTCCGCTTTCACTGCTGTCCCTATGAGTCAGTGTGTGCAGTCTAGATCCTTACAGAACGTAAGGACTCCAGCCTAGAGGCTAATGAGTGTTCGTGTATTTCTGGACAGCCATGCGGTGCAGCGCGCTCCTCTGGAGCTGATAAGAGCAGTGTGTGGCTGGGTCTGGGAGCACTGGGCAGGTCCTCTGCTGTAGCCCTCGTCGATTACCACAGGAAGACCCAGATCTGGAGTCAAAACCAGTGCAGCGCCATGGGTGGAACCACAGACTCAAACCCCACTGGGCAAGCCCGGACCGTGAGGTGGATTCTGTTGCTGTGGTGCCTGACAGGTAAAAAACCGAACAAACATTACAAACAATAGCAGTTTGTCGGCTGGTCTTTTTCGTCGGTGGGGCAACTCATCGGTTGCCGTGGTTATATCTTGTGCGGTTGTTGTATGGCAGAGACAGGAAATGGGTTTTGGATTTTGTTACTCATGTACTGTTAATATACTGCTAATGAACTGGTTTATTTCAATTGGTCTATTCTGTTGGAGCCCTGAGTTGGACCACAGCGAAGTCTCCCTCTCTAGAATGGATGGTTTATGTGTCACAAAATGTAAAATCTGTTCAATCATTTATCTAACAAGGGGGCCTGCGGTCCTGGTCAAATAAGTGATGTTTATGACTAATGTCTATTGCTTGTCCCTTGGCTATACATAATGAACACTACAGTAGACTGTATTGAGAGCTTAATGAAACGTACAACTGCCTTCTGTCTGCTCTTCCGTTTCTGAAATATTAAAGTTTTTTTTCTGTTAAAAAGACAAAGATGAACAAAGTAAATAGTGGTTTGAAGTGACGACTGGACCTGTGATGTTGTTTTGATCCGATAGCTGTGAGACTAGCTACCGGAACAGAGGATGGAATGACCGAGACCAATAAAGGTGAGAGGAACTATAGTTTAAAACACACTTATGATTCAATGGCAGGATAGAGTTACTAAGTGGCCATGTTTGACTCCCAAGCTGTTACTGGGTTTGATTCCCACTGCCTTCATCCTACATTTAGTATTCAATATAAATTTGTTTGATAGTATTGATTAATTATTTAGGACTTATTATAATTATTCCAAACCAACGTAATCAGAGTGGCTATATTTAGTTTAAAAGTTTCCTTCTAATCGTATCGTTACGTCCGCCTACTTTCAAGCAGGCACGCACGCGCGCGCGCACACACACACACACACACACACACACACACACGCACACTGATAGAGCTTTCGTTTTTTCAGACAGTCTCGATGTGCAGATCCTAGGCCCAGGCTACGTGACAGTCGGCGTGCCTTCCAGCTTCGAGTGCGAAGCCAACTGCAACTCCAAGCCGTGCCAATACTTGTCCATGTCCATGGACAAACAGGCATCTGTTGGCCATGGCAACGTACTTGCCTTCACGCTTTCCCAGTGGGTAGAGGCGCTGTCCCTGACTTGCACTGCCAATGATGAACAGACGGGGGCAACAAAGACTGTGACAAAGAAACTGCAGGCGTTAGGTAGATAGACCGCATGATCGCATTTATGTCGTGGCTTTTAAATTCACATTACTTTACAGTTTTCCGACGTATTTGCATTACAGCGCACACTTTCGCGATCTAAACTATGTTCTAAAATGTTTTAGAAACAATTATTATTATGTTTTATTAATATATTTTTATTTTTATATCAGCTGGACCGTCAAACGTCTCGATCTCAGGGCCTGACTTGATGACCCCCCTGGCTAGCCACGGCTACACTTGTCATTCCTACTGCCGGCCTTCGTGCGAATACACCTGGCGGGTTGACGACGGCCCCTGGGTGGCCGGCCAGGGGAACGTCATCGGCGTCATTCCCCAGCACCTCGACACGGCTAAAACCCTCATGTGCAGAGCCACCAACACGGTGTCCGGCCTCTTTGCGGCCAAGATCCAAGACATCGCCGTATCATGTAAGGCTGGGAGCCCCGCAATGAAACAGGGCTTGTACCCCCTCCATGAAACAGGGCTGGTACCCCCGCAATGAAACAGGGCTTTGACACCACCATGAAAAAGTTTTAACCTGCCAGCCCTCGCGGCTCTATTTTTCTTATTAATTAGTTCGTTGTGTATTATATTCAGTATGTTGGGGACTGCGTGTCGTTTAGTACACTTTGAAGAGGCTATTTCCATGACAAGGGGAAGGATGGTAGTGAAGAGGCGCGGAATTATATGATGAAGTCATTAATGTTAAGGAACAATCTCATACAGAGATAAATAATACAATTCTAATAATAAATGGCATATAATAAATGGCACTGACACTTAATGTACACACTTATTGTATGTTTGGGCGTCCTGCATTTAACAATTATACTTGGCTTCGTGTAGAATCTTATCCTAGCTATCTTTGTTGTAGCCTATACGGGGAATGGGTTAGCCTAGCGATTGTTAGTGCTTGGCACTTGGCTCTATGAACATCTGTTTCAACAGCGATATATTGTTGATTATCTTTCTTCTGATAAATTCACTTATTTTAAGTCGCTTTGGATATAAAGCGTCTGCTAAATGCCCTAAATGTAAATGTGTAAAGTAATTCCGCTAAACAGTCGTCGCCTCTCTCGGTCATTTCAGCCGGTCCCTCGGATGTTCATATCCAGGGCCCGAGCTCCATGCAGCTCGCCGTCCGGACCAGATTCGTCTGCCTGGCTGACTGCATGCCAGCGTGCCGCTACATCTGGACGCTCGGCGATCTCACGGTGAGAGGAAGCGCCATTGATGTCACGGTCGTTCAGCCACGGAAGACCGTTTCCCTGAAATGCGAGGCGCAGAACACAGTGACCAGGAAGTCCGACACGGTGTTGCTAACCGTTTTTCTCGGAGGTAGGTGGACATAGTTTGGTGTAGTTTGTTAACTAAGTGTTTAAATAGATGCCCGCTGTATTAAACAATGATGCTGTTATTGTTTTTGTTTTTTTGCTGGCAGATCACTCGATGGCCACTCGTGCTGAGGAGAGGTCAGCTCTGCTCCTATGCGGCCTCATCGTCTCGGCTGGGATTCTCATTTGATCCACACGAGGGAGACATTTTATAGGATGTAAAGACTATTTTTTTTTAAGTACTTTTAAAGCTTTCTACTACAAGTGCACTCATAAAGTAATTATAAATAGGCTTTCTACCAAGTCATTAAGATGTCGTATGTGAAACACATTACATTTAGTTAAAATAGAAAATTCATGACAGCCTTTTTCATTAATTACTAGGCCAATAGGATGATATAAATAGCCTGATCAAAATACTTAAATTACTAATGTTTCACTATCTATATGTATCATGTTTTAATAAAAACAATAATATAGAGCTTGTTTAAAAATATAGAGGTGATTATAAAATGATATACAATTCTATTTCAAACATTATGCAATGATGTTTTTATTTTACCTAAGCTAAACTCGTGCTGAAATATAATTTATTTGTATGTGAATACGTTTTTTCCTCATTATTGCAGTCATTGCTTGCTGCTCATCATGTTTCAAGTTAAAGCACTTAATAACCAATAATAACCACAAACAATACCTAACAAACAACACTTAAAACTCTTTGTTGAACACTTGTATGAGCCTTGTGATGAGTATTGTTGAGGAACACACTTTCTTGGTGGGATGCTATATATGCTACATATAAATTATGTATCCCCTCAGTTGCAGACAATTTGGATGATTGTACTGTTGAAATCATTAAATTGCATTACGTGTATGATTCAATACCTTTCATGTGTTTGGAACATCATACTGGAACATCATCATTTCAATAATAAATATAGAAATTGATTTGCAAAAAGTGGTTTGGAGTGACATCTTTTCTTTGCATTTGTCTTGCATAATTTTGGATATATATTAACAGACGTTAAAGTTCTGACAGGTAATTGTCACATTCTATAAGGAAAATCCCACAGGGTAACTTTGACCAACTCTTGCATTATTTTGTTGACTGGAAATATTAAAAAAAATATATAAAACCTTCAGACCACAGCGCAGACATTGAAGTAAAGTCGCAACATTTTGAATAAAAAAGCCACACTTTATAAAAGTCTACAGTTTCGCCCCACTGGCGCCAATGAAGCATAAGCATCTGATTAGCAACAGCCTGCCGTCTGTTTAACCGACACATCTTACTAGTTCATTGGGTCTGGCTGTGTAAGCGTGTTTGCTACTAGACTCCGTTCAGGGGCCCACCCAAACTTAATATCAAAGTGACGCAAGTCATGTGGCAACAGGCTTGTATGAAGCACTCAATCAGCCGCACTGTTGGTTTTATGTGTTTATCTATGACCATTAATTAGATCTGAAATGCCTTTACACAGTGTCCTCAAGAAGAGATAAGTTCCTGGTTAGATACAGGCATACAGTAGGCCTACGCGTCACAGGAATGGCTCTGTCTCAGCACAAGTCCTCCCTCTCTGCAGCACTGCACCTCAAAGCCATACGGCCCTCTTTGGCAGCTTGTGTATATGCAAGCATCCTTAAGAAAACATATTGCATGTATCAATGTACAGTAGGCCTACGTGGCAATACATTCAGGCTCTGCATGGTCGTCATGATGATTATGGTTCCACGTCGACGCAACGCAAGGACCACGCAGACGCTTCGATGCAGTCATGAACCGGTTTGGGTTCTGCGTCGGGTTTTTGTGAGAGGACCAATCACAGCCCTTGCTGTGAGGTTACAATTTTTGGGAGGCGCACGTCAGGCCCTTGCGGCGGACGCAAGGATCGGGTCCGCAAGGATGTAATGGGTATGGCGAGTGGATAGTGCCAAACCTAAGGATTCCCTGGAAGAGGCGAAGGAGCAGCCTACTCTACGTCGCCGTGGGAACGTGTGAAATTTTGAATGGGATTGATTGGGACTGCAGACGAGAGACCAGCAGCGACGTCACGGCGACGGCATGGAAGATCCGTCCACCGGCGGCGGTGTCACGGCGACGTACATAAGGAAATTCAGACAAAATGTACGTCTACTCTCGACGTGTGGATAAGTTCGTCGCCACTAAGACGCCTGCTACCCTACGTCGCCGTGAGAACGCCTGAACTAGAGAGAAGGCTATTTAAATATATTAAAGATTTGCGTGAGAATCGGTATCTCTCCAGCAAAAAGTCATCCGAATATAGCCGTGGTCTTACAAATCTCTCCCGGTGGATTGCACGAATAATTGGCGCTCCGGTATCAACAGGGCATGCCATTGTGAACACATGGACTCTGCGGTGAACGCAGCTTTAAATCCCCAAAACCGGGTTATGTTCCAAACTTAACCTGCACAAAACCTGGTCCGACCAGGTTTGATTCAGAGCATATGTTGCTATAGTAACTAACATACCGTGTTCATTTTGGAACGGAAACCCTAGGGTTACCGCAAACCCTGGGTTAATTTGCCCGGTTATGTGATAAAACCGGCTTTGTGGAATACCCCTCTGCATCAATCATCAAAACATTTTTGAGATCTGTTTTAAAACAGTTTGTCTTTTTGACACATAAAAACTAACGTTTTTTATAAAATGTCATCAACTTATTCATCAACAAGTCATTGAATATATTAATATCAGAAAATAATGAAGAAAAAATTATATATAGAGACTGGGAATCGATCCCCAGTCCCAACGGCGGCGGCGTGCATATCCTCTCCACACGGCGGCGGCGTAGCTTCTCCACACGTTCATTTCACACGTTGTTATCCGTCTCCAGGGAATCCTGGCACTATCCACTCGCCATAAATGGGTCCGTAAACCCCCTTGCGTAGCGTCGACGTGGAACAATAATCAGCCCTAGTAACGTGGTTGACGTGGTGTGTGGCACCTGTTCAAATATTAAACAAATAAATAAACAAACCGATCGAACATACGATTACGGCGTATGCTGTATTGGGACACTTGTGATTAAAGGGAACACAGAATCTCTTGGCAGCAGCCATGAGTAAACACGAATAAGAAAGGGGCATCAAGCATTGTGGTTTTCCTTGGAAGGTTCAAGACCAAGAATAGCCGTGGGAACAAAGAGCGACAGAAAGAGGTCACAGATACATGGACCACAATGGTGCCTGCTGATATAGGCATCATCAGGAACCAAACGCATGTAGACTACACTCCTTTGTCGGGATGGTTGGCTAATCCTGTGGCTTTTCGTTGGCATTGGTTCACTGATAAGGTGGCCGATGGGCACGGCTTCTTGCGGGCGACGTTATAAAGATCGGGCTGGCGTTCCGCCCGGCATTACTGATGGCCTGTGTCATCGGAGATTCTGCGGCATCATGATCCGTCCAACTGCCCGTCTGTTTCTCATCTGCCTGGCAGGTAAAACACACTTGACTAGTAATGAAATGTTGTAATTATTTGGATTGCTACATCTTATTGCATTTTTTTTTTACATAAACTACGATTGAATTAGATTGAATTATTGACTTGTTTGAAAACAATGGATATTTCAGATGTTTTTTATGTATTCTTTTGAAAGTGACTGAAAAATTCTCTATTTTCCCAGTGTTTCCTTTTCATCCCAAAGGAATTTTTGCTAGTGAGGGAGAACACGAAGGGGCCGTGAAGGACATAGTGCCATGTAAGATATTTTACTGGCTCACCCCAGAAAGAGTCTTATTACCTTTTATTACTATTTAAGTAGTCAAACTTGCAAAGGAGCCAAAAGTTAGCTGTAATCAATGTTCTTTAGTCAATGTAGAAATGTATGCACTCCAAAATTAACTTCAACAACTGGTTTTGGTGGTTTTAAGTTAAAACATTAAAAACAATGTAACAGAACTTTAGACAAACTGCTTGATTTAAATAATTCCATCACAATTTCTTTCATGGATGTTCTTTACTCATAAACCAAAAACACAAACAATTCCCACCTATTTTTTCAAACACCTCACTGTAACCCTGAGCAAAACTAACCCTCACTTCCCAACATATGACCTCCTATCCCGCCCCCCCCCCCCGTTCAGCGGGACCGTACTCCATGGCCATCGAGGGGGTCAACACGGTGACGGTGGGGGTGCCGTACGCCTTCACGTGCTCAGCCAAATGCACCCCGGCCTGCACCTTCTCCTGGAGGAACGGGAACCGGACCTCCACGGGCGCTGAGCTCACCCTACAGCTGAAGGCCCGGTCTCCCCTGGAGATCCTCGTCTGCGTGGCGGTCAACCCGGACACCCGCAAGAGCGCCACTGTTAGCAAGACGCTGGGGGTGACAGGTATGCATAGGGTTGAGCAGCCCTTCGATAGCTATCTGTAGCTGAGATAGGTGGATCACCTCGAGGCTTATAATTAACAATTATTTGCCGTAGGCAAAGTGAATAGTGGGGAATAGCCACTATTCCCCACTATTCACGGAGGCTGAAATTAATAATTGTTTTTAGTGTATACTTCACGGGAACAATCCAAAAATAAACAAGATAACACTTTTTGCCACGATCTATTTGTTTTAATCAGCGGTTTATTTGTTTTTATTAACGTGATGAGTGCCATGAATATCCCGTGTTTGAGATCTTAATCATGGGATATTGCCCATCAAATGCGCCATTTTTAGGAGGTTCACGTGTAGCATACAAAAAGCTAAATGTAAAGACTTGGGTAGTTTGGAGACGTCTAAGGCTTACACACAAAGATAAATGAAGACGCATAGACGTTAGATACATAGCCAGCTTAGATGCGCAGATAAAGTGTATTTCTTAGGTAGATGCAGAGAAATTGACAGTTTAGATACATATACAGTAAATTTGTTCTGTAGATAGATTAGAAGTGGATAGCTTCTTAGATACGTAGATAAATTAAGACACATAGACGTTATATAGGACATAGCCACCTTAGATGCGTAGATAAAGTGTATTTCATACATTTTTGCTAAAATACGTAGATTAAACAGACATCTTATATACATACATTATATTTGCTCTGTAGATAGATTAGAAGTGGATGGCTTCTTAGATAAATTATATTTGATAGGTAGATACTGTAGATAAAAAGTAGATAGCTTTGATAAATATATTTAGTATACTTGATACGTAGATAAATTAGATGCGGATAGCATGTTTTCGAAAGATTTTATTTGATAAGTAGATGGATTAGATAGTAGATAGTTTAGATGTGTATTTATAGATATTTTGATAATTATATAGAAAAAAATGGTCACTCATTCTACTCTGTGATTTTTCAGTGGGCCCCTCGAACATAATGATCAATGGGCCCTCAATGCTGACCCTTGGAGTTGAAAACGACTTCACCTGCACAGCCGACTGCTATCCCTCCTGCACCTACCTCTGGAAATGGATGTGGGAAGGGCAGGTTCTGGGCAGTTCAAGCGGAGCCACGTTGTCGATTATACCCCCTGAAACTGTAAACTACGAAACGTTGCTTTGTGAAGCCATGGACTCTGTGTCGCATCTCTTCATATCAACTTCTCTACAAAGATATGTGGCAAGTAGGTGATGGGAACGGGAAAGCCAAAGAGACGCTAACAACGTTTATCCTGCTGAAACAACTCCATGTGTGTTTGTACCGTGTCTATATCGCCTAAAAACCATTGAATCTGTTTCAAACCCTGCTTTAGGATTATTAGGCATTTACATCGTCTCACCGAGCGGACAGTGGTCAGTGACGGTGGGACAAACATTTTTGTTCACCTGCTTCGTGGAGTGCACTCCGTCCTGTACCTACATGTGGACCTTTGAGGGAAAGACGTACGAAAACGACCAGGTCCACGTTCCGGTCTTCCACAAAGGAGAGAAGCCTATGATCAAGGAGCAGCAAGAGATCACTGTAACACAGGATCATCGTACAGAACCACTTACATGCCAAGCCAAAAATACAGTCTCAGGAGCCACCATTAGTGTCACACAGATCTTGACCATCGACAGTAAGTCCCTAAAAAGCCACTGTACACAATGCATCTTTGGGGCCCTTGCCGCCAGCTAATGGTATATATCCGTTAGGCCTAAAAAAAAATTTTGTTTGGTTCCGGTTTCCGACCGACCCTGTAAATTTATGTGCGACCCAAATTATTTTATGAGCTTTATAAAAAAATAAGAAAAAAAAAAAAAAAAAATTTTTTTTTTTTTTGATGCAAACTATAATTACGTTCTGGTACAGCACCTCTTCATTCTGAACAAGGATGAGCGAATTTTCTCGTTTTTAAATGAAAACAACCTACCTATCATTCGCTGCCGCTGGAAAAAATAAAATAAAAAAATAAAATAAATTCCCTACCTACCCATGACCTCAACTGACCACCAACAGGAACCAAACTTTTTTTTTTTTTAGGCCTTATCCATTGAAAACTAAGCCTAGCATGATCCTGCATTTTGTGGTTTCTTTTGTAATTTATTTAGGTATTCTTTTTCACAATGTGTCCTTGAGGCTTTGTGAGGTTAGCAAATCAGTGTTTTGCCAAGTATCAAAATCTGCAGTTTGCTTAAACATTAATATAATTGATGATAAAGCAAACCCATAATGATCAAGAGAGGGTGCTTTATTGTGAATGTGTTAAGGACTGTTTCAAAAAGATTATTCATGTTTCAAAACAAAGGCTTTTGTCGTATGATTTGTGGCAAATAAGAGCCAGAGAACGGAAAAAAAGAACACAGCGCGACAGAAGAAAATGCATTGTTTGAATACATTCATGTATGACTGCATACATCTCTCTGTGTAGATCCCTACTCTGTGCGCCCGGCCACTCAAGGAGTGCCAATGGCCGGCCAGACCTACTCCCTCCAGTGCATCGGCTCACAGAACCCAGCCTCAATTACATGGCTCCAAAACAGCCTCCCACTGCCTGTGTCCGACCGACTGGTTCTGTCACAAGACAACACCCTGCTCACCTTCAGTCCTCTCATGGAGTCTGACACAGGAACGTACCAATGTGTTATCAATGTAGATATAGGGGACGTCAAGTCACTTGGCTACAGAATGCAGGTCAATTGTGAGTATTACAAATCTTTCGATGTTGACCGTTTTGAATTCCTAATTATAAAATGAATGTCATCTCATCTTGTCTAAATCGAATTTGTGAATCAATGTCACATTTTCCAGTTGGACCCTCCAAAGTGCAGATTGTTGAGGTTAACAAGGGTGCAGTCGGTAAGGAGCTGACTGCCCTGACTGGATCCATCACAGCCCTGCAGTGTGTGGCTGACTGCTATCCCGGCTGCTCCATCAGCTGGTTCTACAACGGCAAGATGCTGTCCAGGAACGCCTCCATCTCCTTCACACCAGTGACTCCACCCAACCAAGCCGTCCTCCGCTGCGTTGCGTACGACCCTCTGACCATGAAGAACAGCTCTGCTGAGACCACCGTCATCGTTCCTTGTAAGGAGACGTCATAACCACTCACCCATCACTGGTCATACCAGACCAAATGAGCTTCTTGTTTGTGTTCAAAGACCAGTGTTTTGAAATGTGAATAGCTAGGTGTTCCTCCTGAAACGCATAATGTGACTTTCACAGAGTGACAGAACCTCACTCCCACGGCCTCAATAACACCTCAACCACCGACCCAGCGGTCTGCAGTCCTTTAGCTAATTGGTTAATGTGTTCCTCTTCCAGTCATGGGTTATCTTGTCAGAAAATGCTCCATAGTGGTTTGGTTTTCTTAAACAAGCATTTCAGTGGTGCCTTGACCGGAATGGGGACTTAGAGGGAAAAGTCCCAAGGTGAGGGTGAAAGGTGGTATCCAGGAAAAACCTCACTCCTGATGGTGTAAGAATCCCAGAACAATCAAGCCAAATTGCTGCAGTCATTTAGCTTAGCGGTAAGCGCCATTGTCTCCCAATTACTGATTCCAATCCCGACTATGTAGCAATTTTGGTGTCAGAGAACCAAAACTACAGGATAGGTGATCGTCGATACATACCAATTCTCTCATCTAATCCGTGAATGCATCTTCAACTCTCCAGTTGGACCCTTCAAAGTGGAGATCATTGAAGCCCAACAGGGTCCAGTCGGTAAGGAGCTGACTGCCCTGGCTGGAACCATCACAGCCCTGCAGTGTGTGGCCGACTGCTATCCTGCCTGCTCCATCAGCTGGTTCTACAACGGCAAGATGCTGTCCAGGAACGCCTCCATCTCCTTCACACCAGTGACTCCACCCAACCAAGCCATCCTCCGCTGCGTTGCGTACGACCCTCTGACCATGAAGAACAGCTCTGCTGAGACCACCGTCATCGTTCCTTGTAAGGAGACGTCATGACCTCTTACCCATCACTGGTCATACCAGACCAAATGAGCTTCTTGTAGGTTTAAAAAAAACAAAACAAGGGACTGTTCTCAAACCCCGAATGTGTAGCGATGTGGTACATGTAAGCTGACGTTACATAATTCACCTTCAACATATACTCATTTTATAAGATGATACCTTTAATTGTGATGGGTACGACCTTACCTAGTGTCTAGGGGTGCGGACCTTACCTAGTCCTAAGCATTATGACACATGGACTGTGAAACTCATTGGATCTTCATGGTATTTGTTATGTTCTCCTAAATAGTAGATCAACACAAAGCTGTCGCATCTAATCCGTGGAATACCTGTTGTATTTTCCAGTTGGACCCTCCAAAGTCCAGATCGTTGAGGTTAACAAGGGTGCAGTCGGTAAGGAGCTGACTGCCCTGGCTGGATCCATCACAGCCCTGCAGTGTGTGGCCGACTGCTATCCTGCCTGCTCCATCAGCTGGTTCTACAACGGCAAGATGCTGTCCAGGAACGCCTCCATCTCCTTCACACCTGTGACTCCACCCAACCAAGCCGTCCTCCGCTGCGTTGCGTACGACCCTCTGACCATGAAGAACAGCTCTGCTGAGACCACCGTCATCGTTCCTTGTAAGGAAACCCGCTCGCTCTTCTTTATTCCAACATTACCGTATAAATCATCGTAAACAATGCATCGAATATCCACAGAAGTGACCATGGACATTATTGTTATGTCGGTAGATGTACCTCTTTCACTCTACCATTAAAAAGGTTCTACAAGTTCCTACATTCTAGTTTGAATCCAATTGAACAGCTTTTCGACATCGAACCGCCCAAAATGATGCATTGGTATTTTAAAGGCATGTCCAATTATTGAGCAGCTTCAAAGTTGCTGCTCCTGTTCTCAGACGGCCCAGTTGACGTCACCATCTCCGGATCGCCTTCTATAGAGGTCGGGGTCAAGGCCTCGTTCACGTGCAGCGCCACCTGCAGTCCGGCCTGCACCTACACCTGGACCGTGTACGGCTCCCCGGTGAAGGGCAGCTCCATCGACATCACCGTCAGCCGCTACGTGGCCACGGAGTCCATCAGCTGCCAGGCGCAGAACAGCCTCTCGGGGAAGACCGCCACAGTCAACGATACTCTCACCGTCTCAGGTGGGTGGTCTGCGTCACGGCCGCTCTTAAGGATTAGTTATGGTTCCACGTTAACGCAATACAAAGGGGGTTTACGAACCCATTACGTCCTTGCGGACTCTCCTTGCGTCCACCGCAAGGGCCTGACGTTCGCCTCCCGAAAAGTGTAACCCTGGGTCGAGGCGACGCAGCAGAAAGGGCTTTGATTGGTCCGCTCACTAAAACCCGACGCAGAACCACAACAGGTTCACGACTGCTTCGAAAGCGTTTGCGTGGTCCTTACGTTGCGTCAACGTGGAACCATAATCAGCCCTTTCACGGGACGAGTAGGTGTTATCGTGGTCACGGTGACCTCTCACTTAATCAGGGCAGCATGTGGCTTAAGAGGCAGAGCGGGTTGGCTGGTTACCAGAAGTTTGCTAGTTTGATCCCCGGCTCCTCCTATCAGAGTGTCCAGGTGTCCCTGAGCAAGGCACCTCTAACCCTGACTGCTCACGACGAGCTGGCTATCGTCTTGCATGGTAAACACCGCTGTCGGTGTGTGAATGTGTCTATGAATGGGTGAATGTGATGCAGCATTTTAAAACGCTTTGATCGGCCACTGGTTAGAAAAGAGGTATATAAATGCATTACATTTTTATAATGCAATATTGTGTTTTATTTATCTTGTTTCCTCCCAGAACCCCATTGGTGTGGATGTTGAGTGGAGGATGAGAAGCAACATTCAACTTGGAAGTCTTTCCAAGATTATGGTTATGGTAGATTATGGTTGTGTATATTTGATAATCATTCTATGGTTGTTGTTTCTATAGATGCAAACATGATTCTAGCAACAGTACTCTATTGAAGTATCCGTCCCCAAACCGACCGATACCTTTTCAGTTTCATGATATATAAGCCAAACTATGCAATCTCTAATAAATCTTTGGAGTCAATGCTGTTGCCTATACTGAGCTGGTCAATCTGTCATCGTTCTTATCAACTGACATTAGTGATACGATTGTTTGTTCAACTGCATTAACCTTTACGGTAATGCTGAATGTAATACGCCTTTATTTACCGTTCAGCTCGGACTCGTTTAGACAAAAGAGATGGATTCCAAAGTTTGACTCCAGTTAAGTGTTTTATTTGAAACCTTTACTATTGTCCAGTCGAGTTTACAAGCTGTTCTCACGCAAAGGACAAAAACATCAAAATGAACTTTTCAAGTGGGCCCGACATAAAGGAGAAAGTACCAAAGACAGCGACCCACTGACAGTTGAAATACTAATCAATACGTTCAATCTTGCCAACGGGAAAGTCCAGCTCTTGCATAACAAACCTATGTGTGAACAACACTACAGTAGAATACAGAAAAGCAAGTTGCACTGTTGGCAAAGTTGTTGTTAAAGCTTGTGGTGACCACAGGTCAATTCCGTTTGATACCCGTTGTCATAGGGTCAGATGTCATATTTCTTTCGCAGGGTTTTCAAAGCGCCTTTTTCCAAGGGAGCTTGTTGGAGGAAATCAAACAGTTCCCGGAGAACTGAATAAAGAAAAGATAAATACGACAATAAATAAAAGTGTAAACAATCATTCATGATTTTGTCAAAAATTGACGGAAATTGGGGGGGGGGTATGTAAATATGTTGTTTGAGAAATTGTAAAGATTACCTTTCTTCTCTGCCGAAGACATGAACATAATGGCCATGTCGAATCTCCGCACACTGGCCAGATTTGTGAGGATTCCCAGTATGAGTGCTGGTGTTTCATTCCTGCAGAAGAGCCAACGTTTCCTTCACTTTACACCCTTCGTACCCAGCACGACATGATGCATGTCACCATCATGTACTTTGCTTGAACCTCTGCTTTCCTGCATACTGACATAATATTATAAATATCTTAATTGATAAATGAGCACTGGTTAGATGAGACATGCTGCAGGACATGGATCAGACGTTAAATAACAAAGAAGAATTCTGAATAATAATAATAATAATAATTGCAGATACAGTCTCCTTTCTCTCCAGCTGCATCCTAAATTGATCCTAGATATGTTAAGATGCACCGAGGTTCAATCTCAGGCAGAAGAGCATCTTGACTTCATGACTCACTCGGTGTAGAAATCCAGTAGGGTCTTCAGGATCTGGTTGAGGAGGTCCGATTCCAGAGAGTTCTGGAAGATCTTGGCGTATGCTGCCGGCTCCATTTGCTAGAAACACAGTTGAGTGAGTTGGTTAAAACGGTCTAAGCCTCTCTTCGGCTGAGTGCTGAGGTGCTGGTCGCCTCGCTCTCTTACTCCCCTGGTCTGTCTCTCTCCATCAATAAGGGCCTCCTACTTTATGATGATTTGTCTTCAACACTTTAATTGTCGCCAACATTCAAACAATCTGTGCTTGCACCATTTCATTATTAAGGATTTCATGGAATTTAACCACCTGAACGTCTAAGGCGTTGGATCTATTGAGGATAGGTGTGGACCTGATGGAACCATTAAACACTACTATAACCACTCCAGTAATCGTCCCCAGGGCCCCTGCCTGGAGGTATCCCTGGCCCCTACACTGAGGTATCCTGGCCCCTACCCTGGGGTATCTGTGGCCCCTAATACCCTGGGGTATCTCTGGCCCCTAATACCCTGGGGTATCTGTGGCCCCTAATACCCTGGGGTATCTGTGGCCCCTACCCTGGGGTATCTGTGGCCCCTAATACCCTGGGGTATCTGTGGCCCCTAATACCCTGGGGTATCTCTGGCCCCTACCCTGGGGTATCTCTGGCCCCTACCCTGGGGTATCTGTGGCCCCTAATACCCTGGGTATCAGTGGCCCCTAATACCCTGGGGTATCAGTGGCCCCTACCCTGGGGTATCTGTGGCCCCCAATACCCTGGGGTATCAGTGGCCCCTACCCTGGGTATCAGTGGCCCCTACCCTGGGGTATCTGTGGCCCCTACCCTGGGGTATCAGTGGCCCCTACCCTGAGATATCTGTAGATCTGTTGGGGCTGATGAGGGCCGATGGTTCGGAGGTCTGCCTCAAACTGGTAGCTGTTTGTTGCCGGCGCGGGTAACAGCTCCGTCGGGTCAATGGACGACCTGACGGAGCTGGGGGCGGTGGTGCTGGTGGTGCTGGTGGTGGTGGGGGTGGGGGCTGCTGGGAGACGAGCGGCAGGGTCCGGTCTCATGACGTCACCCCCCGGAGCACTCCTGACCAATGGATGAACAGAGCTCGTCAAGAAGCGACCAATGACGGCTTTGGTCGCAAAAATGATAATAGGATAGCATGTCATGACTTCTACCTCCTCAAATCTTCTTGATATTTTTATTATTATTATTATATTATTATTATTATTATATTATTATTATTATTATTATGTTTTTTTCTAAGACTTTATAGACTAAAATGTAAAGCTGCAAAAGGTATGTTTTCTCATTAGCAGCCTCTTGTGGCGTGAGTCGTAGCTACTGCTATATTATACTCCGCCATAGCCCGGAGCATTTCAGACACCAAAGGAGTCATAGAGAACCGTTCCCTGGATGGATTGACTCCTGGATGGCAGCATTTCATTCTTAAGAAACATTTTAGTGCGGATCCTTCTGTAATGGCTTCAGTGGTAAAGTGCCATGGGACAGGTTTAAAGCTCTGCTGCTCACAGAAGCCCATGGACGGGGTGAAGAAGCGTCCGACATACCGTGCTGCCGTCTGCGTCGGGACGTCCGATATCTCCTCGATCTTAAGGACCTTGGCGCTGGGGGAGGTGGAGAGTGGAGAGGCCTGGTCTCCGGCCTCCTTCGACTGGCCCTGGCTCTGGCTCTGGCCCTGGCCCTGGCCCTGGCTCTGGCTCTGGCCCTGGCCCGGGGACCAGGAGGGGTCCTGGGGCACCGAACCCGACGGGACCCCCGGCCAGACCTGGTCCGGGACCGAACCTCTCCCCCTACCTCCTCGATGTCAATCCTCCTCAGGGGCTTCTGTGGGTTATTTATCAAGTTATAAAAGGGGAGGGCAGGATGGATGTTGTGATTTATACACCTTGCTATTTGGAAAATGATTATTTCCAAATGTTAATTATTAAGTTATAAAAACGGGCAAGATTGTGGTTGTGATTGTTACACAAAACCATTTGGAATATGAATATTCCGAAATGTTATTCATTAGGTTATAAAATGGGCCAGATTGTGGTTGTGATTGAAACACAAACGCTATTTGGAATACGAATATTCCCAAATGTCCCGTTGTGGGATTACTAAAGTACATCTAAAAAGGTATGGAATACATATTGTGTGGGTGCACGTGGCGCGGTGGGACAGCGTGGAGGAGACTCACGGCGGAGCGGAGGTGGGCCGGTTTCTCCAGCGGCTGGACCGTGCGCCTGGGAGCGTCGTCCTCCGTTCCCAGCAGGCCGCCGGACGCTCCGGTGTCCTAAAGAGGACGCGCACGAGGACTACGTTCAGAACCCAGCCCACTTATTTCTACTGGGCGTTTTACACGCAGGCACAGAAGTTCAGATTGCTTGTCGTTTTGTGATGATTTCCTGTTCCTGCAAGGGATGCCCTACAAAAAAAACTAATAAATTAATAATTATCAATAATTGCGACGTACGATTTTTATTTTCTGGAGCTCG
The DNA here is from genome assembly GCF_902167405.1 of Gadus morhua. Lineage (NCBI taxonomy): Eukaryota > Metazoa > Chordata > Actinopteri > Gadiformes > Gadidae > Gadus > Gadus morhua. The sequence goes on along the minus strand of NC_044051.1, from coordinate 5,660,756 downwards.
TTCAGCGCTTGCTTGTTCCCGGGTTCGAGTTTCAGCAGCTCCTGGAAGTCTGTCAGAAGGGAACAGACGACATACAGGTGTATTCAATAAAGGGGTCTGTACTGAGAAGAGGACCGTCCACCGGTGAAGGCAGTACCTTGCTGGGCCTCACGGAGCTTCCCCAGAGCCAGACGGGCCGTGCCTCTGCGGGAAGGCCTTGGAGTAGGTGCTGTCCAGGGTGAGGGCCGTGCCGCAGTCATCCTCGGCCTGCTTGTACCTGGAGGAGGAGGAGGAGGAGAGGAGGAGGAGGAGGGGGAGGAGGAGGAGGAGAGGAGGAGGGGGAGGAGGAATAGGAGGAGGAGGAGGAGGAGAGGGGAAGGAGGGAGAGGGGGAGGAGGGAGAGGGGGAGGGGAGGAGGAGGAGAGGAGGAGGAGGAGAGGGGAGGGGGAGAGAGGAGGAGGAGGGGGAGGAGAGGAGGAGGAGAGGGGGGGGAGAGGAGGAGAGGAGGAGGAGGGGGAGGAGGAGAGGAGGGGGGGAGGAGGAGGGGAGGGGGAGGAGGAAGAGGAGAGAGGAAGAGGGGGAGGAGGGGGGGAGGAGGAGGAGGAGGAGCAGCAGGAGCACAGGTTATGTTGGGAGATTCTCTGGTACGTTTCTATGCAGGTGAATTTTCTACAGGGGCAAGTTTCTATACAAAGACAACAAACAGGTGAATTTACTGAGTTTCCATCCAGGTGAGTTCCCATACAGGTGAGTTTCCCATACAGGTGAGTCCCCCATACAGGCGAGTCTCCACTCTCCACACAGCCAGAGCTGCCTCCTACCTCTCCAGCTTGAGGTAGGCCATGGCTCTGTTGGCGGGCAGGAGGGCGTTGGTAGGGTCGGCCTCCATGCCTCCGGTGTAGCAGTCCAGCGCCGCCTCGTACTTCCCCTCTTTGAAGTACGCGTTGCCCTGGAGACCATAGTCATAGCAACGGATCAGTGCTGAGAGCTTCGATAACAATTTCCAATCAGGGTAGATTAATTAACTAGTTAATGCGGTAATTAGCATTAACTTAGTTAATAACGAGTTAACTATGAGTCTAGTAATCATTTACCAATGGTGTTTACGTTAACTAAGATATTAATTTATACATTATTTAAAAGGGTTAGAGTGAGTGCACACCCTAACCGCTATGCTCATGCTTTTTAATAATGCTAATTAATTAATAAAGTTGTTATCTATCTACCTTTAACTACTTTAACTTGTGTTTATTAAGGTACTCTTATTGTGAAGACTTATCAGAGTTCCTAAGACAACACCAGCTTAGCTTCATACGGGTCATTATAATAGAAAAAACAGCATCAATCTACGGCACACGGGTGAACCTACTCTGTCTTTCTGCATCACCGCCTCTTGTCTCTTCTGCTGTTCCTCCAGACGTTTCTGCTGCTGGGGGTCCATCACGGCGGGGGCCTCTCTGGGGGGCCGGCCTGGCTCGAGACGTCCGTGCCGCGGTCCGCTATGACCTACAGACACGACATGGAGAACATGGCCATGAGTGAGGAGAGGGCAGTGACACAACAGCATGAGCTAACTGACCGTTGAATAACTATCTAACGTCACCTTCTTTATTTTGTTCACTTCCGTCTTTGCGTCGGCGTTCCTAGGATCGAGCTTCAGAACAGTTTCGTAATCTGTCGATGATGAAGGATACGAGACGGTGAGCAGGTTTAGTCACACACTGCGATCATAACAACAGCCATGGAGGGAGGGACCAGGGAGCCCCCCCCTTAGGTAGAAGTGCAGGGGAGTCCCACCTTCCAAGGCCGAGTCGTACTTCTCCAGGGCGAACCGGGCCGCCCCTCTTCGGGCGAAGGCTTTGAAGTAGTTGCTGTCCAATGCGATCGCCAGGTTGCAGTCGGACTCGGCCACTGAAAACCTAACCACAGCAGTAATGAGTCAGGGAATGTCCAAACAGATAAGAGTTGGTCGAGTGTCACTTGACTTGGGCACGAGGTACGTTACTCATACACACTGCATCTGTTGTAATACCGTACAGCTATCAGTAACCGGTATAGCTACCTCTTGCATGTTACTTCACCGTTGGAGATTCAGCGATACTCAGACAAGAAGAATCCCAAAGCGTTACAGTTAACGTAACAAAGCCTGAGTACGGTGTTGTTGTGTGGCTCCTTTTCATGCCATGTTTGTGACGTGGGAAGGACCTACTTTTTGAGGCGGTGGAAGCAGGAGGCCCGGTTCGTGGGGAGGACGGGGTTGTAGGGGTCAGCGCTCATCCCTCGGGTGTAACACTCAACGGCGTCGTCGTACTTCCCCTCTCTGAACAGCGCGTTGCCCTGAAAGAGGTCATCAATAATCAATAATCAAGGACTCTTGGCTGAGCGGTGGTGGTGGATTCAAATCCCGTTGCAATGGTGCAGCTGTAGATATCCCCCAAGTACGATCCTGTGACTGTCCCCCTACATAAAAGCGTTGGCTAAATGAGTAAATCGTTTTTACATTTCAGTTTACATTTAAAGGTGAATATTATACAACCAGGTGCGAGTGTGAAGTGTCAGAAGAGGAAGATTTTCCAAACGTCTCGCAACGGCTAATCACACGCACACCTGCTGGTATAATCTGTCAACTTTAAGTAAACTTAAGAGTTCACATCGGTCCGCACTGGGGGAGGATCTGGGTGTCTGAAGGGGTTTGGACTCGGTACCTCTCTTTCTCAGACAGCGCCAGGCTGCGGTCCACTGCTGCTGTGGCGTCCTCAGAGTCTGAGTCCGAGCCGCCCGCTGGACTCTCTTCCTTATCGACGGCGGACAGAGCCTTGTCCTGTCACCACCAGAACACATCGCTCATTAAAAGGTGTGGGTCGACTCATTTGTTGTGTGAAGAATTGTAGTTTTGGAAAAAAGGTTTTTACCACGTCAAATTTGTCCCATGCTTTATAGTCGAAGGCGTTAATTCTCGGCGTTTCTTTGGGTTTGTCCGTCTTCGGCTGACTGTTCTCCTCGGACGGTTTGGTCTTTCTCCTCTTCTTTTTGAAATCTTTGTTACGAACAGGGGTAGATTATTCTGTCACAACAGAAACGTGTTAGTGCGTTGTCCTAGGGACTGAGGGAACAGGAAGGAGCCAGCCTGATACACGGAGGTTAAATACAATATGTTTAATAAAGGTTCCTACCTGGTTCTCCTCGGTGTGTCCCGTTCTGAGCTCCTCGTCTTTCCTCTTCATGTCTGTCTCCCAGCCATTCATCTCTCTCATGAAAGTTTGCAGCTCGTCCGCATTCTGGCGCATTTGAAGTTGTAACTCGATTGCTTTGTTTGTGCCGGACATCTTTTCCTAGAAGATACATATAAAACCAAAACGACTGAGAGGTCAGTCAAAATATTTATTGAGAAAACAGAGAGTGGTCCATCCAGAAAGATGGGGACGAACAGGGTTCTAGAACGGGGACTTCTTCACTTCCGGGAACTGACGTGTAGAATACACTAAAACACACACAAACACGTACATCAGCCCGAAATGTGAACGCATAGAACTCACCTAGGAAGCTTAACGGCTGACGATGAAAGTGAAACACATGTGTCAACAGCCCTGCTCCGTGTTGACATGCGAAGCCATGACAGCGGACTCCCAGCAGCCTTTGCGGCTCCAACTACGTAGTAAGGGGTCGACAACATAAAATAAGCATTTTGTTTACTTTTTTTTATACATATTTATATATCAATGTATTGAAATGTATTAATGTCGTTGCCTCTCTGAATATAACTATTGAATTATTTTCTGACTGATTTGAATTGTTTTACAAAAAAACAGAACTTTGACCTATGACGTGAGAGATAAAAACAACAGAGATGACCTCTCTCCCCGGCTAGCCTCACTCACTCACATCACACTTCTGGCTGACAAATCACCCATTTATGATATAATCACGATCAGATTAAATGGATCAACCAAACAGGATGACGACTATGGATACAACCTTTTCCCTGATAGAAACACCGCAAAATCCAAGAAGGCTTTCATTACTCAAAGCCTGTTCACATTCAATCACAAGTGCCAGGTCATGTTACAGTTTGCGATGGAAACCAGTAAGTATTGAGGATCAGTAATTGTCATTAGACAGCAGTATAACACATTGGGAGGTCTGTGTTAGCTCCCTGGCTAAAGCTCACTGTGTGCATTGACAGCCCCATTGTCGTCTTTGGCTTTAGCCTATGCTAGCTAACTTAGCATGGAGTTTCCAAGTCTTAACCAGCTTGATTTTAATACTTGCCATGTCGTTCTGTCTTTTCTTGCTTCAGGTCCATATGCAAAGCTGCTTCTTAGTGCCATGAAAAGTTCTGGATGGTAAATACATGTTTTCTCTTTGTGTGTGTGTGTGTGTGTGTGTGTGTGTGTGTGTGTGTGTGTGTGTGTGTGTGTGTGTGTGTGTGTCAAACTGTGATTCTGCACTTGTTAATGTCGCTTTTTAACAGATTTTCCATTCTACATTTGTATTATCTTTGTTTCTTGACTTTCTGTCCTCAGCAGATCACTTATTGTTAACCTAATACTCTGCTGCATGGGATTTGACATTTGAAATGACATTTTTAATATACATTCTTATTAACGTTGTTTTATCTTCTTCACACAGTACAGTATATAAAGACCGGCACTTTTCCTGTGAGGATTGCGACGGCAGTGTCAGTGGTGGCTTTGACGCAAATTCGTCTCAAGTAAGATCCTTTTTAAAAGTAATAAATCGTATGAAAGAGTTATGAGGTAGACAAAGAGATCAATTGTACAGAGCATGATGAGATGTGCTGCAGGGCAATGTATTTTTAGCGTCAAGATTTGTAGATGCAGTGTTAGCTATTTTTTATCAACTTGCTGTCAGATTCCTAAACACAAATTCATGGACGATACTACTAATACACTTTACTATTTTGTACCGCAAGAAATAAAATTTAGACAGATTGAACCACTTCATTATATATATTGGGAGCGACCTGGTGGCTCCTCGGGTAGAGCTCGTTAAGGCTTGGTCGAACCCGGGTCCTGAACTTGGCGACCCGGGTTTGATTCCTGCCTGCGGACCGTGGCAACCTTGCAGCTACTCTTAGCTACTTGTAGGGGAGGCATGTACTCCCCTCTATCTCCCATACCTTCCTGTCTATCTCACTCTGTCATAAAGCAAAAAAATACAAAAATAAACCTTTTAAAATATAGCTTCACCATCTCTTTGCAACGTCTGTCGCCTCGTTTGCTTCCAGATCGTTCTGTGTCAGAACAACATTCACCAGCAGGCCCATATGAACCGAGTGGTGACCCACGAGCTCATCCACGCCTTCGACCACTGCCGAGCCCATGTGGACTGGTTCAACAACTACCGGCACTTGGCCTGCTCCGAGGTGAGGCCGGCTGGGATCCCGCTGCCGTGTGTTTGTGTGTGTGTGTGTGTGTGTGTGTGTGTGTGTGTGTGTGTGTGTGTGTGTGTGGTGTGTGTGTGTGGTGTGTGTGTGTGTGTGTGTGTGGATTGCTCCTTCAGCATTTCAAAATTGTCCCACAAACATAGTGATTTGGATACTTTTCTTTTTTGCAGATCCGTGCAGCTAACCTCAGTGGAGACTGCTCCTTCAGCAGTGAGATTAACAGGTTTAACTTCGGCTTGAAGAACCACCGCCAGGTACGCCTTGTTGTCATTCATTGTGTACGGAAGAAAGGGACCATGGTTCAGTTATGGAGTTAAAGTAACAGGAGGGAGTAACGTCTCTGAATGGGACTTCTATCTGAATCCTCTCACTCTTTAGGACCATAGGATAGTGAGAGAGTTGGGGTGCATTCCAACTTACAATACATTGCAATACAATACAACCAAATGCAGGAATGATACCAAATGATTTGTATCACAATACATTACAACAGGCCCACATTATACAACAACATTTACAGTTAGATTTAGGGAATTTAGCAAACACTTTTATCCAAAGGGACCTACAATAAGTACATTTGTCAGATGAAAGAGAAACAATTTATCCGTCGGTACGGTAAGGATGTTCATAGAACCATGTGCCAAGCACTAACGATCGCTAGGTCAACCCAAGATGATACACGATGCAAAGTACTGTTCTTAAGTGCAAGGACGTACCACACACAATAAGTGCTGGCAATCCCTACATGTTAGTAATGGTAGTGAACCTGTTCGGCTCAGCCATAACTAAATCGATTTCTGTTTTCCTCTTATTCTCTGCGCCTCCCCCACCTCCCGAGTCCCCACTCTCCTCTCTCCCCCGTCTCCCCCCTCTCCTCCGTCTCCCCCCTCTCCCCCACCTCCCCCGTCTCCTCCATCTCCCACACCTCCTCCGTCTTCCCCCCTCCCACACCTCCCCTGTCTCCCCCGACCTCCCCTGTCTCCCACACCTCCTCCGTCTCCCCCCTCTCCCCCGTCTCCTCCGTCTCCCCCCTCTCCCACACCTCACCCCTCTCCTCCCTCTCCCCTGTCTTCTCCCCGTCTCCCCCTCTCCCCCGTCTCCTCCCCCCTCCCCCCGTTTCCCCCGTCTCCCCCGTCTCCCAGGAGTGCGTCCGGGGCCGCGCCCTGCGCTCCATCCTCGCCGTCCGGAAGATCAGCCACGAGGAGGCGGGCAAGATCGTGGACGAGGTGTTCGACAGCTGCTTCAACGACACCGCCCCGTTCGGCCGCATCCCCCACACCAACAAGGACGCCAAGTTCGCCACCAGGCACTACGAGAGCCGAGACCGATACCACGCTAACGTCTAACGCTAACGCTAACGCTAACGCCGCGGCGCGCTAATTTTAACACATTCTCCGAGGGTGCTTTGTACAAAAGAGACGCTAAGAGGGGAGATCGGCGAGGCGGGAAGAGGCCCGGTGGAGGGGACCGTTGACGGAGGGGGCGGTTGGAAGAGGCAGTCTGAAGGGTAAAGATGTGTTGGGGAGGAGGGGGGGGGGGGGGGGGGGGGGGGGGGTCCTCTTAAAGGGGTTTTGTCACCAGGTTTTAACGTTGAGTGAAGCTAATATTGGAACAGAGCCGTGTCAGGCCGCCCCAGCTGAAGTTCTCAGAGATTTGTGATTGTCTTTTATTGCTGCATTATTTTTTGCTCCTCCTCCAGGGACAACATTGACTTTCCTGTAAATAGAGCAGATTTATGTAAGTTAAATATTGATTTATATGATTTTTTTTTTTTTTTCATTAATTTCGCCCCCCCCCCCCCGCCCGATTTGGTTGAGTTGGCCGTGCACATATGATTTGTGCACACCTTCCAATGCGTTTTCAAGATTAAAAGTGAAGGTTTTACCAAAACGAAACGCATTACAAATGTCTTTATTTAATCAAGTATGAAGCATTGAGTAGTTTATATTTGAGAGTGAGACACTCATTAGTTAAAGACGGGATGAAATCGCTCCAGAGGAGATTTCGACACAATGGAGCCAACTAAAGTGAAATGAGTGAATTAGCACATTTTGAACTGGGTGGTTGTCAAGGGACGTATTTAACTTTGAAAACTTCCCCTGCACTGCGTGACCCCCAAGCACCCCATACAGCTTTTTTTAATTAGCCACTTGTGTAAAACCTAATTGGTGACATCTTTATTGGACATTAGCATTTAAAGGACATCTTTTTCCCTCCTCTGAGATTCAGGAGGCAATGAGTTGGTTTCATTATCTCTGAAAATGAAGTTTTTCTGGATATCTCAAAGACCGCAGACTGCACCAATCAAGGATGCTTTTCAGTATTTATTTCGAAGAAGTCGTATTTAGTTCCCCTAAAAAGTCGGGTCTATTGGTGACTAGATTAATTCACGATCAAAGAGATGAAAATTAACATAATACATTTAAGAAGCTTATGAAAATCGACCCACTTTCATACACTTATCTATAAACGTGTAAGTGTCCACGTGAAATAATAGTAATTGCGAACATCTTTTGACAATTTTATTTACTGTGTATTTTAGGATAAAAAACAACATTCAATCCTGCTGCTCGGTTTTCTTTAAAGCAGAATTTACCACAGCCAGCCACATGTTCAACACAAAGGTGAATTTATGGGTGGTTTGGATTTCATTGGCTATTTGACATAACACAAAATATTGTTCAAATCTTCTTATCTGCTTGTAAACTACGGCTCGGCATGAAATTTTCGGGGCTGCAGTTCCATCTTGATCCACTAGGTGACGCCGCTGCCTCACGAAACCAAAGGAGCCGATCCATGTCCCACGAACCTGCTCTCAGGGGTTCCTTGACGAATTAATAGAACCGATTTTATTAAATTCGGTTTCAGGTGAGCGCTCGACCTGTCATAGGGCAAGACAATCAAGTGACTGCTGTGAAGAGCGCCTTTTCACATTTCATTCCAACTACTTAAGTACGCACACACCCACCGCGATCTAATTAGAAATCACTGGGCTAATCTGCTGTAGGACAACACATTAACCCCGGGAGCGCTGATGAACTCCTCTCGTTAATTAGAGAGATGAGCGGGAACGCTTGGCGGGAACACGTGCCCCGCACAGCCGGCGGGAATAAAAGGACACCCACGTGCCTTTTGTGAAGTTTCTCGGCGGAAGATGCGTTGCGCATTTTAAACATGTATTTGCAAAACGACGTCACAGTTGACGGGGAAACATCATTTAGTATTTATAAACTCTGAAATGAAGTGCTATAAGTGGAAAAATCAAGCCCTCAGCAGATGTGGCCCGCACGCTAGGCTAATTAGCTCGTAGAAGAGCAGGCCTGCTACGACGGTTGCATGGGGACCTATAGCCTAAGGGGGACGCTCTCATTTAGTGATTGAGGACATGTACATATCTAAAAATGTCCACCTTGAGTCCTCGGGGGGGGGGGGGGGGGGGGGGGGGGGGGGGGGGGGGGGGGGGGGGGGGGGGGGGGGGCTATTATTCTGTACAGAGTAAAGATGGCGCTGTATAATCTCCTTCCTCCCGATTCAACTTTATTCCAAGTTTCCATTCTCGGTACAGATATAGGGGGAATATGGCTCAGGAGGTAGAGCTGGTTGGCTTGTAACCAGAAAGTTGCTAGTTTGATGGTGGAGTGTCGAGGTGTTCCTGAGCAAGGCACCTCACTCTTACTGCTCCTGACGAGCTGGCTGTCGCCTTGCGTGGCTGATACCGCCGTGAATGTGTGCATGAATGCACGCATGAATGTGAGGCAATATTGTACAGTGCTTTGAGTGGCCGCTGGCTAGAAAAGCACTTTAAACATGCAGTCCATTTAGATATAGATGCTTCTACAGGTGGAAAATAGCAATCTGCTAGATCCTGGCACAATGCATATTCTCTTGTTGTACAAGATTCATGTCTTATTGTACACTGTCCCTGTCGTGAAATTACTGAGGCACTAGCATTTGAGACCTAGCAAAAAACATCTCGGGGCTCTCTGCTGTTCTAACGATGTAGAGGAGATCACAATTAGGGCGTTTGGCAGACTTTTTTATCCAAAGCGACTTAAATCGGTTAATACACACATGGACACACTGACGGCCAGCTCGTCAGGAGCAGTTGCTCAAGGACACATCAACGCTCAGCTAGGAGGAGCTGGGGATCGAAGTAGCAACGGTTACTAGACAACTGCTCCACCTCCTGAGCCAAACCGACCCAGATTAGCTCTGTTATGAACGCCGCACAGTACATCTTCATCACAGAGGTGTGACGACAGGTGCGGCTCATTAGGGTTAATTACAAGGCTGTCAAACGGCGACCATTAACGTCCTGAGATGCGTCTGTGTACGCACCTCTGAGGTGACGCTCTGATTGGTCGACTCAATGTTTCACTGCTTTCTCATTCAAATCCCAATAAATTAGTGCTGACCAAACTGGATAATAACATCCCAGTACTTTGAGCCAGTGTCTGCGTGGGTCTTCTGGGTAACTGACTCCGTGTGGTTCACTCCTTTGGCGGAGGAGAGCGCGAGACGGGGAGATCATTAGTAATAGTTCAGTATTTATGCCCCTCGAGGGCCAACACCGTAACCTGACAATTAACTGGCCCAGCAGGGGGCATTGTTTCAAGTTCCACACACGAGGATTTAAATCAATTCATTACGCACGCATGCATGCGGTTAAGTGTGTGTGTGTGTGTGTGTGTGTGTGTGTGTGTGTGTGTGTGTTGTGTGTGTGTGTGTGTGTGTGTGTGTGTGTGTGTGTGTGTGTGTGTGTGTGTGTGTGTGTGTGAGAGAGTGGGAAAGAGATTGTGTTTGTGTGTGTATGTGCGTGGGTGTGTGTGTGTGTGTGTGTGTGTGTGTGTGTGTGTGTGTGTGTGTGTGTGTGTGTCAGAGAGAGAGAGACAGAGATTGTGTGTGTTTGTGTGTGCGTAGGTACGTGCGTACGTGTGTGTGTGTGTGTGTGTGTGTGTTGGGGAGGCAGATTAATTACGGGTGTTTAAGGTTGGAAGAGATTGAACCGCTAATGTAATCGTATACGTTTTATTCAAACACAAAAGTGCGCTTGGCCAGGATCCATTATTGTAATCACTTACACACAACACTCCTCCGGTGAGGGACGTATGATGCCACTTTAACACAAAAGTTGTTAATTGGGTACAGAAATACAACCGCGATTGTAATTAAAAAGCGTCATTAATATTCATGGACCGCTAGGCGGTCTGACGCAGATAGGCCCCAGAGTGGCTGCTTTTGTTTTTAACGTCGAACAATGAAGGAGAGAGTATGGAGGCTTTATTAATAATGCTGACATCCTCCAGGACCCAACAGAGAGAGGGAGAGAAAGAGAGAGAGAGAGAGAGAGAGAGAGAGAGAGAGAGCTGAGAGAGAGAGAGAGAGAGAGAGAGAGAGAGAGAGAGAATGAGACACGCACACACACACATACTCGCACATACTCACACACACTAACACACACACGCACACACATATACACAAGCGCACACAAGCACACACAGACAAGCAAACTCACACACACACTCCCTTACAGACACGCGTATGCAAAAAAAGCACACACATTCCCATACAAACACAAATGCACACAAACACACAGACACACACGCACACACATGCACACGGATGCAAACACACCCACCGTGGAAGTCAGTTGCGTTTAATGTTGAGTCTGTGTTTAGTGGGGGGTGTAGTTGCCAGGGTGTTGGTTTGAATTCCTGATGCGTGCCGACCACCTGTAGCCCACCTCTATCTACCACCTGCTCCTTAATGGCCGACTCTGTATTCCCTAAGTCTGCTGCTGGCGCTGAAAATTTGTATCAGCAGATTCAAGGCCGCGTATCTCTAGGCTGCATGATGCCACAAGGCTAGGGCTGTATGTGTGAGAGAAGCGTACGCACGCAACACACTTTATTAATGTGAGGATACACAGGTTTTCTGCTGTAGTAGCTGTTGCAGTGTCTGATTTATTCTGTAACAGACCCACACACGCATGCAGACAGACACACACACCACCATGCAGACAGACACACACACACGAAGACGCACACACACATACACATTTGCACAAACATGCACAGACACACACACGCACGCACACGCACGCACACACACACAGACACACAGACACATGCGTCTCACAGGCTGAATGTGACAGCATGCTAATTGGTTCTCCTCGATGGCATTTGAATCCTCATTAGTCTAACGATATGCGTCGACTTAATGAAGGGCTTCACACTACACACCCCTGGACCACGGCCAGGGGTGAGAGAGAGGCAGCCTTCATTAACCTTGGGCCCCGAAGGTTGTGGCTTCCATACCCCCATGCTCCCCCTGAAGACCCCCTCTACCAGGGAGAGGTCTGAAGGTCCCAAGGGTCTTGGGACCCCCTCTTCCAGGGGAGGTCTGGTCTGAGGACCCCCCTCTTCCAGGGAGAGGACTGGTCTGATGACCCCCTCTACCAGGGAGGTCTGGTCTGGGGACCCCCCTCTTCCAGGGAGAGGTGTGGTCTGGGGACCCCCCTCTTCCAGGGAGAGGACTGGTCTGAGGACCCCCCTCTTCCAGAGAGAGGTCTGTCACCCATGCTGTGGCATCGTTCACACGCTCCCCTTCTCGCTAACCATCGACGCACGTTCACAAATGATTTCCTCTCAGTGTAAGCAATGGCAGTGCTTGTTGTAAAGTGTTCGTGTCACCGTGACCTTTTCATTAACATTCACATTCAGGTCAATTAGCAGACGCTTTCATCCACAGCGACTTACAATCCGTCCATTTGTCAGAAGAAAGAGAAACAACCGTATATCGCTGTCGTACAGTAAGGTCGCGCCTGAAAGTAACAAATAAAGTTAAGGTCGTCCGGACTTAACGTAAACGAACGTAAAAGACACACGACGCAGACGCCAGAGCACATGTATGCACACACACATACACACACACACACACACACAAGCATACTCACACACACATACACACAAGCACAGATACCCACACACACACATACACACAAGCGCACACACACAGACACAGACACATATACGCATCAGGATAAAGTCGTCACGCGTCGGTCGAGAGACTCATGTAGGTCGCCATGGGAACCGTGTCACCTCCAGCCGTCCGTCACTCTGCGCCGGCCGGCCCGGGACCATCCCCCCCCTCCCCGGGGAGTCGCGCCCCCGTTTTCAGAGCGCAGCGGTGGCCGTCCCGGACGCTGCGGGCCACGGGAGCCCCACATCAGAGAGGGGGGGGGGGGGGGGGGACCCCTGTTGCCATGGCCACCGCTCGCCATCCCTCTCTCCGCTGAACCAGTTTAGACTGACCTCGCCTTGGCGGTACCCCCCACCCCCCCCCCCCACCCCAGGGGGCCGTTGTGCCAGTTAGCCGTCCTGTAATCCGCCGGGCTTCGTCACGGCTGGGTGAGGGCGGGCTCCGTCGCACGGGAACCGCTGAACCCCGATGACCTCTGACCCCCAATGGAGGGGGTTTAGCTCATCACTTGACTGGGGGGTTTACTGTCCATTGACTGGAAAAACTGGGAAGCTTACTGTCATTGGACTGGGATAACTGGGAAGTTTACCTTCTCTTTACTGGGAAGTTTACTTTCTCTTAACTGGGATATTTACAGTCTCTTTACTGAGAGGTTTAACTTCTCTTCACTGGGAGGTTTACCTTCTCTTTACTGGGAAGAGTCTACCTTCTCCTGACTGGGAAGTTGACCTTCTCTTGACTGGGAGGTTTACAGTCTCTTCACTGGGAGGTTAACCTTACCAGTACCAAGTGCTCCTCAAATGTTACCCACTTTAAGTTGCCTCATGTTGTCCGTTAGTCCGGGTGTAGAACCATGGATCTTCCCCTGACTCCCATTCGTCATCCGCCCCCAAAGGTCCGTCTACGGCGGTGACGTCTGCCTTGCTCAGGGGGCTCAGGGAGACGGCGGAGGCCAAAGCAATCAATCCTTTATTTAACCAGGTAAGAAAATTCATTGAGATTAAAAATCTCTTTTATAAGAACGACCCGGCCAAGCAGACAACAGCATCAGTCAAACATGGATTCTTGCTCAAGATCCAGACGGCGCGTTTGATTTTAATTCGAAAGTCGCGCTTTGTTGTTATTCCATTTATTTTAATCACTCACACCCAAACCTTAACCTCGAAACAAGTATCCGAGAGGAATAATAAAAAAAACGTCTGTGCGCAAAACTCCCAAACAATAACAAAGGCCCCTGGATCCAGCTATTGATCCGCGCTATAGGGGGACCAGAGCTAGCCCCACACCAAGACCCTCCCCCCCCCCCCCCTGGAGGCAGCAGCCGTGCACTGGCACTAGATCCACGACGGACCCCCGCTCTGATGGCCATTTGCTTCGGAGCTTTTCCGAGTGCTGCTAACAAAGAGATAGGTCTTAGGTGTGGGAACGCCCCCAATGGGTCCATACACACACATTCAGACACCGACGGTGGAGTCAACCAGTCCACCAATCTGTAGGGAGCAGTCTGCGTGAGGTGCCTTGCTCAGGGACACCCTCGACACTCAACTAGTGGGAAGCTGGGGATCGAACTAGCAGCCTTCAGGTTACCATTCAACCCCGCTCTAACTCCTGAGCCACATGCCGCCCACCCTAGCTAATGACCCCCCCCCCCCCCCTCGTTGGGGGAGGGGGATATGTAAGCTCGGTTGGTCAGACCCATGTGACCCCCGTCGGCGTAACCCCGCCCCCAACTTCAGGGCTCGTTACTCACCACCGCCCAGAGGGTGACGCCGGTCGCCAGACGTTATCGATCACCCTTCTGGACCCCAACGTTTTATCGCGGCCACCAAGCTCGATAGCAATTAAAATACAACGTGGAGGGGGAGAGAGAGGGATGGAGAGAGAGGGATGGAGAGAGAGGGATGGAGAGAGAGAGAGAGAGAGAGTAGAGAGAGAGAGAGAGAGAGAGAGAGAGAAGAGAGAGAGAGAGAGAGAGAGAGAGAGAGGAGAGAGAGAGAGAGAGAGAGAGAGGAGAGAGATAGAGAGAGGACAAGCTCTGTCGACCTCAACACCCACACTAAAAAAATAAATAAAAAAATCACAACTGAGATTTGCGTAAGCTAGACAACAATGTAAAAAAAAAATCAACTTTGGCAGTAGACATGGAATAACTTGGTACTAGGTGTTCACTGAGGCCTGACATCACCTCGTTCCTTTGTTCTGAGAAGAGTCGGTGGAGCTTCAAGGTTATTCAGGATTATCTTCCTTTTGTCCACAGGATAGCCTGCAAATAAATTGCTTTCTCATCCATTACGACTCAAGAAGATCCCATTGAGAACCACTAGGAGGCGCCGAAGTGCCGTCCTTTAGTCGCTGAAACGCTTATTAGCAGGATTTTACCTAGCTTTTAATACATCACATACAAGCCTACATTAAAAATACCAGCAGTGTTTGCCTTTGGTTTTCTGGTCCGCATGTTTGTAACTTTTTCATCTTTGTCTCCATATCACAACATAAAGTCCGACTGGTACTTCATCGGTGCAGAAGTCAATCAGGTGGTTTTGCTTCTTAGTTTAAGACTCATTTGACCGTCGTGTTTGATTTCTCCCTGTGACGGATGATGATCTGAGCTGACTGATTGGAGGATGGTCAGTGCTCCAGGCAGGTGGTCTTGGTGGGCAACAGTTACCCGCCCACCCCCTGCCCCGCTGGTAAACCATAAACCAGTATGGTGAGACTGGGATGGATTTAAGACCTAGGCCTACCGTTTTAAAGACAGGGTTTCAATACATAGCCCTTATTCATAATTTTGTGGAAGTTTTCATGAAAGCAAATAATATTAAAGTCTGCTCACGGATGCCTACAGGTAGACGGTGGGGGCCTTGGGAATTGATCCCATTACATTCTGGTTGGAAGGACTAACCCCCTACCCAAGCCTGCCCTTATACTGCCCTTCAAAAACACACTAAAAGCTTATCTTGGTTTGCTTTGTGCTCTTGAAACTACTGCTGATACTGGTAGTTTTAACAGTATTTACTGTTGAATAGTGTTACAAATAGTGTGCACTGAAGTAGTGACATTTTAAAAACGCCAGCCTCGTTATTAACTTTATTCACTCTATCTTATCCGGAGGATCTGCTGCAGTCGAGGGCTCCACACCTGCGATTCAATTTCGGGGGCTGGACCAATTCCGTTAAATCTGGCCGGTGTGGGTTTCGATTCGAGACGAAGCGCGCTCCCCGCGGCCCCATCTGAGGCTGCCGCCGCCGCGCCCGTGCGCGTCTCGTTCTGTTGCAGCGAAACGCGACGCCGAGATCAGAGGGAATGTAGCGCGGCGTTAAGTCTGTATACTCAGCAAGGAACGAGTGCCCAGATGGGAATTTTCACGGCGCCTGCTTTTGGTTATAACTTAGACAAAGTAAAAAAAAAAAGAGAAGAATTTTTGAAGTCAGTCCTGAATTTCTCTGTTCATTTTTTTCCCATACAACAGTTCCGCTCAGACAGTTGGACTAAACAATTTTATTTTTTGCAACTCACTGGGGTCTGTCTTTGATCCTCGCTGTGTGTTTGCACAGTTTAGAGTAGCGACTTGAAACAGTCATTGTTCCGTCATCCAAATGACGTTCCTTCAGACAAAGCCTCTGCATGGACAACGTTCCTCCATCTCACCGTCTATCGAGAACAACATTCCCCCCTGGAATTAATAAAGTTAATCCTAGCTGATCATATCCTACGATATATACCTGTCTGTCTATTTATAGGCCAAGTATAGCTCCACACTCAAGTCTGTCTTCAACTGCAGGCCAAAAACATGCCTGGACTTTATGAGTTGGGCACGTTTTTCTTACTTATGTTCTGATCCATGTAGCACACACACACACACACACACACACACACACACACACACACACCACACACACACACACACACACACACACACACACACACACACACACACACACACACACACACACACACACACACACACGTTTATTCCACTCCCCCGGTCTGAAGCAGAGACGATAAATTGACTTTTAAAAACCACTTCTGATGGAAAGTGCAGCTGTCTCCAAGTTCTGCCGCTGAAAGAGCGACTGCACACTGACTCCCCGCTCATGGCGTGGGGTGCGGGCGGAGGAAGAATGCCTCGCTCCACCGACAGCAATGCATAAACCGTCGGTTGACAAATATATCATATATCACAGAATGTCAGATGCATGTCTTTTGAACCACACGACACAACACATTGCACCTCACTAAGCCAACAACCCCGAACGGTAGACATGTGACCAGAAGGTTGCCTGTTTCGATCCCCGGCTGCTCCTGAGCTGAGTATCGAGGTGTCCTTGAGCAAGACCACCATCCAGGGTTTGCTTAGTTATGCGCAATGTGTTGTGGAGGAAGAGCGGTTCCACATTTGACCGGAAGGTTGCTAGTTCGATCCCCGGGCTTCGCCTAATCGAGTGTCGGGTATCGAGGTGTCCCTGAGCAAGGCACCTTACCCAAACTGCTCCTGACGTGCTGGTGGTCACCTTGCGTGGTTGACAACGCCATCGGGTTGTGAACGTGTGTATGAACCGTCGTAAGTCACTTTGGTTAAAAGTGTCTGATAAACGCCCTATACGTGAATGTTATTGTAAGTTGTTGTAAAGTAGGCCCAAGCGTGAGCTGAACAGTGCTCAGGCCTAGCCTACAACTGTAAGTTTTTCGTGGTCGAGCCAATGAAAACGCTATAAGTTCTCTCGTTTGAAGTGCAGGTCGTTGCCTTGGCGACCCCGCACCAATCATGTATGTCTTTATTCCTATGTAGCGTCAAAACAGCATAGCCGTTGTAACTTGCAGTGCAGTTTCACATTCGACCAAACAATAAGCAGATTTAACCAATGTGGCTTTGTTTCTGCAAGTTTCTCAAGGAAGAGTTAAAAACACGGAGATAGGCGTCGCACTTACACTTTCCTGGAGCTTAAAGTCTGAGCTATTCTGCGGGTGTCGGAACCGCACCAGCGGTGATTGGAATCAGGTGCGAGGGTCTGATTGATGCAACATGGGCCTCATGTGCAGCTTTAACGCTGGTAATTACGACACGTTCAAAAGATGTCGGAGCTGGCCTTTTGAAGTCAGCTCTGAGTGAAGCGAAAAACCATATGGGATTCAGGGAAAGAGTTGCTGTTTAAAAGAGAAACGGGGAGAGGAAGAAAAAACACAAGATCTGAAAATACGCTTCGACAAAGTTCTTTAGTTGCTGATGTCGAACTTTGCGCCTTGACGATTGAATTAAATAAGTTTTGTTACACCGCCTTAACGACCGAGATAGCTTGTGTACGGACTCGCGGATGGTTTTGAGTATGAGTAGTAGGTTTCCGTCCGGTACGGTTGTAATTTAGCGGTCAGTGCGTGCTGGTGTAACACCAGCCCTGATCGCTTAAAGAGATGTTTGAACCACACATCTACAGGCGGGATGCAGTGTTTGACATGCTCAGGCAGTGTGTCATTAGCCCTTCCCGGTCTTGTTCCTGCTCCGGCCCTTTGCTTGTTTTGGGCGGATGTCTTCAATACGGAAGTGGTTTGAACGTTTTTCGGCAAGACGAAGAACTTCCAACCCATTTAAGTTGTTTTCTTTCCGACCTCTCCAGCAGACTGGGAAGGCTGAACCCTCCCCATCCCGCGGTCATGGAGCTTTGGAAGGTTAGAGGCACCTTGAGAAGGCTGAAATAACACGGGCCGTGAACACCGAAATAAATCTGTTTCTACCACACTTCCTGGTCACCGTGTTCATCAACCAGGCCTCCCCCCTTCCAAGCTGACTCAAAACCAACGGTGACTCTGCACTGAGGGAGGCTTTGAAGAAGAAGAGACTTCAGATGATGAAGACTCTCATCTAATCCCTCCTAGATCCTAGCCATGACCCTCCCGAGAGATTTTGTGCTCAAACAAGTTTGGTCCATAGGCCTCCAGTGAACACTGTTGTGCTTGTAGAATGGTTATCCTGAGAGATCCTTCTCTCCAGTTGGCTCTGGACATTTTCTGTTGGGTCAAAGGTTGTAACACAAGGATCGCCGTGGTCTCCTGAATCACCATTGCTGGTCGAGCCAGTCCTTGACCAAACACTATCAACTCACAGCCAGACCACAATGGTTTTCTGGTTGGGTTGGTGAAAAAAGTGGCCCACTCTATTCTGCTCCCAGAGCTTCCATCTTCTCATTGAGAGATGACGAGGAAGACTGAGAGAGGGTGAAGAATACTGCACTCTGTTTGGTTAGCACCTCTGTTAGTCTTCTAGGTTAAATGTTACCAACATTGGGGATCGGACTACCTTACAGTTTTGAGTGCAGCACCTAAACCACCAGGTTATTCTATTTTACGTTTATTTGACAGGGACAATGCACAATATGTAATTGGGCCAGATTACAGCCACAAGGCTAATCTAC
>NC_044051.1:5616982-5631982 GCF_902167405.1 Gadus morhua | reverse complement strand
AGCAATGAAGGGCAAATTAGCTCCAAAACGCTGAGTGTCTGGCATGAGATAAGGCCACAAGCATGCTAAATTGATTTTCTTGTCTTGAATCACCGGTGTTGGGGGCTTGGGGCCTAAGGGGGTGGGGGGGGGGGCTCTGAAGGGAGCGAAACTAGGACCAATGTAGGATTGCTGTTTTCGTTTTTTAGGCCAATGGTTAAAGGTCAGCAAAGTGGAAGGGGAGGGGGAGGGGGCTGCAATAGAGAGAGGGGGAGGGGGGGAGGTTTGGGGGGCGATCAGCAGCTGGTCTTGAAACCAGTGCGGCGGCGGTGTGTACTGGAGTCACCCACCCAGTCACTGGTGGGTCTGGGAGGCATCGAGTCAGCTTCCTGCCTCATGGCTCACGAGCCAAAGTCAAAGAGTTGGGGAAATTACTCTGCAATCTGGCCCCGAGCCCCCCCTCCTCCTTCCTCCCCCCCCTCCCCCCTTCTTAAGGGTCTTAAGTCGTACAAGCCGGCCTGTACCCCCCCCCCCCTCCCAGCCACGAACCATCGCCCGCTGCCCCTCGTTAGCGAGCTAATTAGAGCACTAATTGCTTTTTGATTGCGGTAGTTTTCGGTGAGACTCTCTCAGAGGGAATACACAAATAAACACAACACACCGAGTCGGTTTCCTCGCTGCGCTCAAAGGCCGGCGACGTCCAACGAATCCCAGGTCGCAGAACGCAACGGCCCGGGAAAGTAGGAACCAGCATAGAGCTGGGGTTGCCAGCACGAATCCCTAGAGTCGACCGGGTAATCTAAGAGGGTGAATTTAATACAAAGACATTTTTGAACTACCCCGGGCACATGTGAGTCAGGATGTAGAGCGGGTTGGCTGGTAACCCGGGAAGGTTGCTAGTTTGATCACCAAGTTCCTCCTCGCGAGCGTCGAGGTGTCCCTGAGCAAGACGCCTCACCCTCACTGCTCCTGACGAGCTGGCTGTCGCCTTGCGTGGCTGACACCGCCGTCAGTGTGGGATGTGTTCATGAACGGGTGAATGTCAGGCAATGTTGTAACCGGCTTTGAGTGGCCACTGGTAGGAAAGCGTGATATAAATGCAATCCATTTCACATGTACTACCCCTGAGATGCCCTGGAGCAAGGCACCTATGCCTCACCAGTTGGCGTTCCCTAGCCAGAACGCAACAACAACTGGATGAGGTTGAACCACACAGAGGGGAACTCAGGAACCTCCTGTTTCACTCCCGGGGCAGAGTGAGCTCATGTTTCACGAGGGGTTAAATACCGACACATCTTCCCCATGAGTCTCTGGTTGCTTTGTTTAATTTCCTGTGCAGCGTGTGGTTCCTCTTGACAATACGAGGTGTGAACGCACAGCTGAAACCTTTTTTGTAACGGTGTGTGTAAAAATGGTTTCTAATAGGAAGGCGGGTTTGTGTTAAAAGAGAACGGAATAGAGGAAAACATAGCTGGGGTTCGACAGAGCCAATGGGTTCGTCACCCAGAAGGCAGTTGGTTCGGGCCAAGGGGGATAACAATCGGGGTCTACATGGAAATAGTGATGTCATAGTCACCTCGGGAAAACGTCTTTACGGATGCATCAAACAAAAAAGACAAATCGACACAAACAAACGTTTTTGCGTGTTTAACGCTGGTATACTGTGTCGGTCGTGCCGCTTCACGGTTTCAACAGTTACCTACTCGTTCTCTGTCTCTGTTATGTTACTTTATGATCCGTTGTGAGCCTGGGCTCGGCTTGGAGCTGCTCTTACATTGGCCCATCCTGGGCAGGTTTACTCAGCTGCGGCCCAGGTGTTCGGACCGCTGGCCGGCCGCCACCATCTTGCCCTAATCGCAGCACCTCAAAGAACTGGCACCACTTCCATCAAACCCCTTCCTTTTCTTTCCAGCCCGTGTGTGTGTGTTGTTTACATCTGATGGTGTGTGTGTGTCAGCGTGTGTGTGTGTGTGTCTGTGTCAGCATGTGTGTAGATCTAGATGTGTTTGTGTGCCCTGTGAGTGTCTTTGTGTGTGTGTCAGTGCGTGTCTGTATGCATGCTTGTGTGCTGTCTGACTGTGTGTGGTGTGTACATGACCGTGTGTCTGTGTGTCTGTGCTTGCCTGTGTGGGGTTTGTGCGTGCGTGTGTGTAGATGAGGGCCGCTCAAGCAGGAAGAAAACCCAGTCCAGTGTGAAGCTGAACTCCTGTTTTTTCCAAACACTGAACACAGCAGAGGGCTGAGAAGCTCTTCCACACAGAAACTTTGAATCTAAACACTTCCCATCCAGGTGAGATTACACCTGGAGACTGTGGAGCTGTTTCCCAACTAGGGGTCGGGAGCCCATTTGGGGGTCCCCTGATTTGCATATGGGGTCGCAGAAGATGGCTGACATAAGCTTGAATTATTTAATGATCCATTAGAGGAAACTATTTTGCTTGGTTTTAAAGGGCCAAAAGACGTCTGAAACAACAAACCTAATGAGTCACAGCAATGAGCAAATGACTTCTAATCACTGAGTGTGATTGGTATCACCGGTGGATGCTGATTGGGTAAAAAACTGTTCAAAAGTACGGGGGTCACACACATTTTCAGAGTTGGAAACTGGGTCACGGGCCAGAAAAGGTTGTGAACCGCCCGCCTTAGGGTATTGGGAGTCGAACCCCCAACCCCATATGGAACACTGCGTTAAAGAGCTTCCAGGGGGGGGGGGGGGAGGGGGGAGGAGACCAGCCAGAGCAAGTTTCAACAGCTTCCCAGGACGCACAAGCACACCTTGCTCACTCCACCCCCACACTCCCTCTCTCGCCCCCATCCTCCTCCCTCACCCTCCCTCCCTCGCCCCCACCCTCACCAAGGAGAGGCTTGAGTCAACAAACCGCCATGAGGAGAAAAATAAATAAGGAGCTGGAGGGGTCGGAGGGTGGGGTCGGGTGAGTCATGGGGGGGGGAGAGAGAGAGAGAGGGTCAACTAAATGGGGAAGAGAGACAGAAAGGGGGGGGGGGGGGGGAGAGAGAGGAGAGTAAGAGAGAGAGAAAGAGTTAGACAAAAGTAGAGAGAGAGACAGGGGGGGTGGGGGAGAGAAAGGAAGAGAGAGTCAAAGAAATGGGGGAGAGAGGGGAAGAGTGACAGAAAGAGGGAAAGAGATGGGAGAGAGAGATAGATAAAGGTAGAGAGAGGGGGGAGGAAGAGAAAGGTAGAGAGAGGGGGGAGGAAGAGAGGGAAAGAGAGAGGTAGAGTCAGAGAAACGGGGGAGAGAAAGAGAGAGAGAGGGTCAAAGAAATACATTCAAAGCCCGTTTTGCTCCGTTACAACTCTACTGCCATGCAGTAACTCAAGCGCCATCTATTATTAGGCTGTCAGAAATAATACCTTATCGCCCAACTCTAATGATAGTAATAGTTCTGACGACGATAATCACCGTGATAAGATGATTATTACCCCCCCCCCCCCCCTACACCACCACCATCGCCCTTATATGGTCGGCTTCACGGGTCACCGGGCAAAGAACCAGGACTTCCACAACATCAAACCCTCAGGTATGAGCGGTCCAGCGAACCGACCGTTATCCTCCCTCCCCTCCCCCCTCCCTCCCTCCCTCCCCAGGGGGGGGGGGGGGGAGGGGGGAGGGAGGGAGGAGAGCACATCGTGGAGGGCCTGACGGTGGACATTGGCGGTCTGGCGCGTTCTGCTCTGAGACAGTCGGCCCTTGTAGACACCCCCGCACCTCCGCCTCCACCCACCACATCCCCACCCCTTCAGCTCCTCCTCCATATCCACCTCCGCCTCCACCCACCACCATCCCCACCCCCTTCAGCTCCTCCTCCACCACCACCCCCTCCACCACCAACTTCTCCTCCATCCTCCTCTCCACATCCACCTCTTCCTCCACCTTCTCCTCCGCCCACTTCACCATCTCCGCCTCCAGCACCCCCCTCCTCCACCACCACCTTCTCCTCCCATCGGCTTCTCCACATCCACCTCCTCCTCCTCCACCACCACCACCTACTCCTCCACCAACACCACCACCACCTGCCTCATCACCACCTTCTCCTCCTCCACCTACACCCCCTCCTCCTCCACCACCACCTGCCTCCTCCACAACCATCTCCTCCTCCACCACCACCTCCCTCATCCACCACCTTCTCCTCCTCCACCTACACCTCCTCCTCCACCACCACCACCTTCTCCTCCTCCTCCACCACCACCTGCCTCATCCACCACCTTCTCCTCCTCCACCTACACCCCCCTCCTCCACCACCACCACTTCCTTCTCCAACACCCCCACCGCCACTTACTCCGCCATAACCACCTCCTCCTCCACCACCACCACCTGCCTCATCCACCACCTTCTCCACCTACAACCCCCCCCCTCCTCCACCACCATCTACTCCTCCACCTTCCCCTCTACCTTCTCCTCCTCCACTACCTTCTCCTCCTCCACCACCTTCTCCTCCTCCACCACCTTCTCCTCCTCCACCACCTTTTCCTCCTCATCCAACACACCTTCTCCTCCTCCCCCACCACCACCTCCTCATCCACCACAACCTCCTCCTCCTCATCCACCACCACCTTCTTCCCACATCATCTTCCCCACATCCACCTCTTCCTCCACCTTCTCCTCTACCACAACTTCTCATCCTCCTCCTCCACCACCGTCTCCTCCTCATCCACCACCCCCTCCTCCACCACCTTCATCATCGCCCTCAGCTCCTCATCACCTCGTCTCAGCCAGGGCCAAACCCTAAGCCCTGTGTGTCCTCTAAACCTCCACAGAGACACACTCAGCGGGGTACATTGAAGAACAGGCCAGGGTGGCTCCTCCGGTACGTTTTTTTAAACAGCAGAATTAGAGGAGTTTATTTTATTTTTCCTTTTATTATGTTTTGGCGGGTATGTGCAAAAACAACAGCGCTTCACTCGGAGCAGATCTCAAGCCTGGGAGGCTTAGGGAACATGGAACAACACTTTTCCCAAAGTACACAAAATAATACGACCAAAATAAGAAAAGGACAAAAAAGGTAAGCAAAATAACGGCATCTGTTTTGTACACAATCAATTTACAAAATATAATAAAACTTTGTATAAAAAAGGGTCTATATAAAATCTATAATCTGTGATTTCCGTTGGATCGGTCAATGGCGTTTTCTCCCGTCCCGTTTCACGTCAGAACGGATTGATCTTTACATTCACTTTTTCGCGTTTTTTTGGTTTTTTGGTTTTCCCAAATTTGTCTCTTGTCTCGTTGAATCCAGGAGTGTCTTTTCACTGAGGTAGAAGGTACACATTAACGTTTGTTCGTTTTTCATTTTTTTTTATCCTCTTCATGAAAAAAAAAGATCCCGAACTTTCCGTCTCAACTATTCGAGCTACGTGCTCGACGGCGGCGGCGGCGGGAAGACGAAGCGGGGCGCGTCGAACGGCTGTTCGTAAACGCCCGAGTTTCCGTCCGAACCCGAGTCGGACCGCGACCGGACGCTGTCTTCACGTTCCGAGTCTGCGTCCAGCGATGTGTACGTGTTTTCGGGACGCGTCAGGGTTCTGCTCGGGGTCGGGGGTCCGGTCGGGGTCCGGGTCCCAACCCGGGATCCGGCTCCGTTTTCGGCTTCCGAGGAGTTTTCCCAAACGTTCCTGACGAAGTGAAGGAGAGTTGGGTTCAGAGGTTACTTTGGAAAACTGTTGAACCTTAATCAAGTAAATGAATCCATTCACGAATTAATGAATGAATCTGATATAATGATATGGGGGGGGGGGGGGGGGTACAGTTCAGGGACTGGGATGCTTCTCTCCAAGACTACAGGTTGTGGGTTAGATTCCCATTAACGATCGAGACTCCCAAACCATCCTTGCTTGTCAAAAAATAGATCTAAATCATCCCTGATCCTCAACACTAGCACCCTATGAACCATGAACCAAATCCCTGATCGACCAATCACAGAGGGCGGAGGGGGGAACCCACCATGAAGGTATTGGTGGGCGTCGCTCTTTCGTGGGGCCGGCCGTAATCCGTCCCGCTCTCTCCGTCCGCGGACGATGGACGGTTCTCTCCACCCGGGTACGGGGGAGGTACCCCAAAGTGTAGCGTGGTGCTGGGCAGCTGCATCAGGACGCCGGGAGAGGGGTGGTCGTAGTGGTCCGACGGGACCCCCCCGCACGGGTAGTACTCCCGGCACTTGGACGAGCCCAGGCTGTAGGAGTCCCCCAGCGTCGGCCTCTGGTCCAGACTACATCCTGGAGAACCACACACACACGTATGGAGCGTTTAGGACAGGGAATGGATCTGGGGAGGGCTGGGCTAGGCCGCTAGCTAGTGGGGATCACACACTTTAATTAAGGGTGTATTGGAGTATAGTTTGTGGTTGTAGTTTGGTTGCGTTTTTGTTTTGTATTTTTGTAGTTTTTGTGCTATTTAAGGTGAGAACCTTATCTTCAACAACACCTTTAAGATAAGGGTCTCACCTTAATTAGCACAAAAACTACAAAACTACAACCACAAACTACAAATCATAACCACAACTCCAAAGAGAAACCCGAAATCAAACCTGTGAACTCAAACCACACTTGACATAAAACGATAAAACGATAAAACATCTAAAGTTTTGATCCAGGGAGAGGTGTGCTGACCTGTGAAGGCCTCTGATTGGTCCAGGGGAAGCATGTGCTCCCGGCGGAGAAGCGAAGCCGATTGGCCCCTGGTAGTGGCACAGCAGGGGGTCGTAGGGCCGCCTCCAAGTCTGCATCACTTCCTGTGTCGGCGTGGCACAGACCTGTATGTGACACATTAGTATTATTATCAATTATCAATTGACCCCTGGGGTTATTCAAATACATGTACCAAAACAGATTGGACTGTGCCACAAACACAAAATGGACTATTCGAAGAAATTAAGATTGGACTATACCAACTTACAGAATGGACCATATGACAAACACAGATTGGACTGTACCTCAAACACAGACTGGACTATACCAAAGCACAGATTGGACTATACGACAAACACAGATTGGACTAAACCACCACAAACACAGATTGGATTAATACCAAAACACAGATTAGACTGTACCACCACAAACACAGATTTAACATTCACTTGTTACTCCTCGATTGGCTTTATTGTCATAAATACTCTGCACTCTGTCCAGTGGTCGAACTGTCTCAAAGGTTTTAGCTAAATACTCGTACTGGTCCGTGACTCTGGCTTCCAGCGTCTCCGTGGCGACGGGCTAAAGGCCCAATCAGAGGTCTCTAATGGGGAGTGCTGGGGGCTGGCCGTACCGTTCATGTCCTTGTGCTGCAGGTAGTATCCGCTGAGGGAGGAGGCCAGGTACTGGTGGCTTGCTGCCGCTCTCCGAGGAGATGTACCCCTCCTGGCGGTCCGCCAGCGTGCCCTGGGAGGACAGGTAGCTGGGGATGTCCGCCGGCAGGTGGGTCTCGTCTGGAGCCGGGAGGGTGGAGGGAGAGTTTAGTGACCGATGGCTAGTTTCAGCTAATGGCTGTCTTAATCTCATGGATAGCTTCAGGTGATGCATAGCTTTAGATAAGGGCTAGCTTTAGATTACGGCTAGCTTTAGATAACGGCTAGCGTTAGCTAATGGCTAGCGTTAGATAACGGCTAGCTTTAGCTAATGGCTAGTGTTAGCTAATGGCTAGTGTTAAATAATGGCTAGCGTTAGCTAATGGCTAGGGTTGAATAATGGCTAGCATTAACTAATGGCTATCTTTAGATAATGTCCATCTTCAGATAACGGCTAGCTTTAGCTAATGGCCAGCGTTAGCTTTTGTTTAGCGTTAGATTACAGCTGTGTTTTTCTTGAATGCCGAGTTAATTACTCGTTCATAATTATTTATATGTAGGAAATCCTTTTTTTTTTTTTTTTTTACGGAAAAGGAGCGCACACGCTCCACACAGCCCGGCCCCTCCCCCCCTCACCTGTGTTGGTGACGCTGCAGTCCTCGCTGCGCCGCCGCGTGTGGTAGATGATGACCACCCACACCAGCGAGGTGCCCACCACGCAGCACACCACCGCGATCACCACGATGCCCACCGTGTTCCAGCCGTCCTCCTCCGACCCACCGGCCGCCGCCGCCCCGCCCCCCATCCCCAGGCCGCCGCCGCCGCCGCCCCCGCCGCCGTTGACCCCGCCCCCGCCCTCGCAGTTGGGGGCGGGCAGCACGGCCAGGCGCACGTCGCCCCGCTCGGTGCCCAGCGCGTTGGACATCTCGCAGGTTGTAGCGGCCCGCGTCGCCCTCGGCCGCGTCCACCACGATCAGCAAGCTGGTTGGCGGCGGCGAAGAAGTGGCGCTCGGTGACCAGCAGGGGGGCGTCGTCCTTGGTCCAGTTGAGGCGCGGCGGGGGGCTGCCGCCCGCGATGCACTGCAGCACGGCCGTCGCGCCCTTGGAGACGGTGCGGTCCCGCAGCGGCCGCAGGAAGGACGGCGTCTCTGTTGGAGGAGGGAGGGGGAGAGACGGTGACTGTTAGAAACATGGCGAGTTTCGAGCAAATTGATAGCTTTAGGTGACGGCTAGCTTTCGCTGATGGCTAGTGTTAGCTAATGACTAGCGTTAGCTCATTGCAAGCGTGAGCTCATGGATATCGTGAGCTCATGGCTAGCATTAGGTAACGGCGAGAGTTAGCTAATATCTAGCTTTAGCTAATGGCTAGCATTTAGCTAATGGTTAGCTAATATCTAGCTTTAGCTAATGGCTAGCATTAGCTAACGCTTTGATTTTGTTAATGAAGACTGGTTAATTTTTTGTTGATTAATATCTATCGTCATTCTTTTCTGTGAAAAACAAAAAAATTGTAAGCGAAGCCGCTACGCTAATGCTCGTTTAAAACGTAGCAGTGTGGGGGAAACAACACAACGACACAAACGCACGCACAAACACAAGCGTGGTTCCCTCGTGACCACAGGCTCCTCCCCCTACCTAGCACGGTGAGCGTGGCGTTGGCGGAGATGGCGCCGGCGGTGTTCCGGCGGTGCAGCTGTACACGCCCACGTCCTCCGCCTTCACGTCACGATGAGAACACGTCGTCCTCCGGCATCACGTGCATGCGGCGTTCCCGGGCCGCCGGGAAGTCCACGCCGCCGTCCTTCTGCCAGGCGATCTGCGGCGCCGGGTGGCCCACCGCCGCGCACTCCAGGCGGGCCGTGGCGCCCGCACGGATGCTCAGGTCCATGGGCGTCTTGGTGAAGGAGGGCAGGACTGAGGGGGAGAGAGGGGGGGGGGGAGAGAGGAGAGAGGAGGAGAGGAATGAGACTGATACGATCTGAATCAGGAAGGAGAGGTTCAGAAGGATATCTCCTTGGGTATTTGCACGTACAAAGAGTGACTTGGTTCTAGGAGAGTGATTTGGTGAACACTGTAGAGTGATATGGTGAACAGGGAGAGTGACTTGGTTCTAGGAGAGTGATTTGGTAAACACGTTAGATGAGTGTGGTGAACAGGGAGAGTGACTTGGTTCTAGAAGAGTGATGTGGTGAACACGTAGAGTGATGTGGTGA
Organism: Gadus morhua; assembly: GCF_902167405.1. Lineage (NCBI taxonomy): Eukaryota > Metazoa > Chordata > Actinopteri > Gadiformes > Gadidae > Gadus > Gadus morhua. Next base: position 5,622,494 of record NC_044051.1, on the reverse strand, counting down.
AAGGGAGAGTGATGTGGTGAACAGGGAGAGTGACTTGGTTCTAGAAGAGTGATGTGGTGAACAGGGAGAGTGATGTGGTGAACAGGGAGAGTGACTTGGTTCTAGAAGAGCGATGTGGTGAACAAGGAGTGTTGTGGTAAATAAGGATAGTCATTTAGTGAGCAAGGAGTGATGTGGTGAAAGATGGTGAATGAGTTGAGTGACTTGGTGAACAAAGAGAGTGTCTTGGTTCCAGGAGAGTGATGTGGTTTTGAGTGTTTGCTTTGTATTAATCTGACAGAAGCTCATCGTCCGAAGCGACTTTCAAACAGACGGACGAAATTCCAATGCTTACTGTTGACGGTGAGCTTGGCCTTGATGGAGTACGACGGGCCGAAGTGGTTGGAGATCACGCACTGGTAGCGGCCCTCGCTGGAGAAGTCCACGTCGCGCAGCCGCAGTGTGGTGGTGTACTCCGTCACCTCCGTCACCTCCGTCTCCACCCCTGACGACGCGGCCGCCGTCGAGGAGACGGTGGAGGTGGAGGAGCCGTCGCCGACGTCAACGCCCATCCCTGGCCACGCCCACCCCAGTCATGGCCCGCCCATCCCAGTCATGGCCCCGCTTATCCCAAGTTATGGCCCCGCCCATCCCAGTCATGGCCCCGCCATCCCAGTCATGGCCACTCCCATCCCAGCCACTCCCATCCCGGCTCCTCCCATTGTGGCCCCGCCCGGCATGGCTCCGCCCCTCCGGCCCCGCCCTGGGCGCGGAGGTGCGCCTGGTTGAGGGACCTCGGCGTCCGTCCAGCGCCTCGTTGTCCTTCTTCCAGGCGAAGGTCATGGGGGAGGAGCTTGAGGAGGCGGCGGAGCAGACGAATGGTCACGTTGGAGCCCTTCAGCGCCGACTGGGTGTCGGGCTGCAGGGTGATCTGGGGCTTGGGGAGGTCGTCTGGGGGGGTGGACGGACAGGTGGACAGACGCACAGATAGACACACACCACAGACACAGACACACACAGACACAAGCAGGTACACACAGACAGAGAGGTACACAAACACACGCAGACAGACAGACCAAAACACACAGATATACACAGAGACACACACAGGTACACACAAAACACACACACACACACACACACACACACACACACACACACACACACACACACACACACACACACACACACACACACACACACACACACACACACACACACACACACACACACACAGACATAGACATAGACACACATAGGCAGACAGACAGACCAACACAGACACACAGAAAAACCCATTAATATACACCATGAGAGAAAACTTATTTGGCTGAATTTCCGTTGCATGACCGGCTAGGACCGGGCCATGACATAATTGGAAATAAAGAGAAGAGAAACTATTTTTAGACCTGAAGAATGACCCACACCCCCAGGTTTTGCAGTGGAATTTATTATTCAATGTACTTCTATATTAAAGTATGAATTCAAAGACATTTGGTGTCTTCTGCTAATCCGACAGCACCGTTAAACCAACCGACCAGGCTTTCAGGGAGTCCTGACACAAACCTGGACCTTGTCCCCCACTTAACGGGTTATCAGTGTTCCTAAAGTGCATCCTTTTACGTGTTGTTCCCTAAACTAACTTTGCAGTGCAAACACAGACCGTGAACACACACATTAAAGTCACGACGCGCTCGGCGATGAAATCCAAGGCTGGACAGATGAATGCCTCCGTATATATATCGCTCTGCTCCCCCTCATAACGAGGCTCGTTTAGAGAGTCCGGGCAGTGGGGGAGAACCGTCCCGGCTATTTGGGTTCGGTTTGGACATGGAAAACCTGTCCAGTAAGAAACCACTGCTCGGAGTGTATGACACACACAGACACACAGACACATACGCACACACACCTTCCCTGCATCGGTGCAACCAGAGCTCCTCTTAAATAAATCCTACAGTCAGGGAAAGTGGTGAGCATCCTGTGCTTGTGCCCACGTGTGCCTGTGTGTGTGCATCTGTGTGTGTACAGGTTGTTCGGTGTATAAGCCACATAAAGTGTGTGTGTGTGTGTGTGTGTGTGTGGGGGGTCTGTGTGTTAGTGCCTGTGAGCGTGTATACGTGCAGGTGCGTGTATGTGTGCGTGTACAGCGCGCGTGTGTGTCCACGTGTGCGTTTGCGTGCGTGTGTGCCTATGTGTGCGTTACTGCATGAATGCATGTTTGTGTGTGTGTGTGTATGTGCGTAAGTGCATGGACGCAAGTGCGCGTCTGTGTATTATGCGTGCGTGCGCTCGTGACGACGCGTGTGCGTGCGCTCGTTGCGTGTTGCTGTGCGCGTCACTCACCACACACGAAGTCGTCCTGGCCCACGGAGAACAGGCTCATGCCCTTCAGCATCTGGGGGTGGGCGCAGCTGGCGTGACGAGGGGCAGGAAGGCCTGCGCCGCCACCCACGTCGCCAGCCACTTGATCTGGCAGTCGCACAGCAGGCTGGACGTGTTCAGGTGCCTGGGGAGATGGGGGGGGGGGGGGGTGGGGGGGTGAAACAAGATCGCATAAGGAGAGGGGATATTTCCCTTGCTTCTTTTTCACATTCGACAATTTTCATTTTTTTCCTACTCAACAGGAATTCAAAAAAATAAACGAGCGCACTCTCGCACAGCGGCGGTTTTTACTGGGTATATAACGGAGGTTTCTGGATGAATAGGGCGTCTTTAAGAGTGTGTCCCCCCCTCTCCGATACACACCACATTCCTGGGTTTATTTATTTACTGCGGTGCTTTCGACGCTGTGTACTATTTACCCTCTCACAGCTACAATGACTGTATGGCGTGTGTGTGTGTGTTCCATGTGACATTCTATACCGCGCCGACCGACCAATCAGGAGGAGCCACGGCGATGTCATTGTCCTACTTACAGTTCTTCCAGGTTCTTCATCTGCGAGAAGGCGTTGCCTTGGATGGACATGATGGCGTTGTCACTCAGATCCCTGGTGAGCGAGAGAGAGGTAAAGAGAGAGATGGAGAGAGAGAGAGAGAGAGGAGAGAGAGAGAGAGAGAGAGAGAGATGAGAGAGAGATGAGAGAGAGAGAGAGAGAGAGAGAGAGAGAGAGAGAGAGAGAGAAGGAGGGGTAGAGAGAGGTAGAGGGGTAGAGAGAGAGAGTCAGAGGTAGAGAGAAAGAGCGAGAGCGAGAGCGAAAGAGAGAGAGACAAAAAGAGAGAGAGGAGAGAAAGAGAGAGCCAGAGGTAGAGAGAGATAGAAAAAGACAGAAAGGGGTTGACGCGAGAGAGACAAAGAATGAGACACAAACAACGGTTCAGAAACACGTTTATAGAGAGGGCGGGGCGTGTGACAGACAGCGGGACGCGGCCTGGGCTCAGACGGTGCAGATCCTATCTAGACGTGTGGGCTGGAATCAAAGAGCTGGCGGAGCGGGGAACAATGCTACGCTGAGTGCCGGGTTCATTCATCAGGCCCAGCGGCTGACTGCTCAGAGCCGAGCGGCCCTGGGAAAGAACTGTAATTACAATCAAACACAGCTGTTTCTCTTCCCAACACACACACATGCACACACGCATACGCCGACACAGACGCACACGCCGACACGCACCGACACACACATAAACACGGACACATCGACACACAGACACACAGACAGGCCGACACATGCGCCTACACAGAAACATGCACATCGACACGCATGCACACCGACACACACACCGACCCACACCGACCCACCACACGCACACACAGACACAGACACAGACACACACACACACACACACACGCACACAGGCTTAATTGCAATCACAGGCCCCTGAGATAGGATCCGCTCTTCCTCCTTTGGTGATCAATGCACTCTGGCAGGACATGCGTCAATAGACTAACGTGGTCTTTGGTCGGCGGGGCCCACATAAAAGCAGGGGATCTAGAGAGGCCGGGGCGGGGCCCAGCCGACACACACACACACACACACACACACACACACACACACACACACACACACACACACACACACACACACACACACACACAGGCCTCTCTGAGAGCCAGGAGGTTTCAGAGGGGGGGGATCGAACAACGGTGGGACTCACAGGTGTTCCAGCGTCTCCAGGCCGGAGAAGGACTTCTTGGTGACCGAGCGGATGTGGTTGCCTTGTAGGAACCTAAGAGCAAGACGGAGGAGAGAGGAACGATTATTAGATGTAAATCAACATTTATTACAGCGCTTTTCTAACCAGTGCATTCACCCGTTCATGCACACATTCACACACGATGGCGGTGTCAGCCACGCCAGGTGACAGCCAGCTGGTTCAGGAGCAGGTCAGGCGTGAGGCGTCCGCTCAGGGACACCTCGACCCTCAGCTAGGACAGCTAGGAGGAGCCGGGATCGAACTAGCAACCTTCCGGTCACCAGCCAACCCGCTCTACCCTCCTGAGCCACATGCCGCCCATTATTAGTTTGGGTTGAGCTTCTTGTATTTTGGACGTTTGGTGGTTAGCTTGCTAACAGCCGGCCTCAGGGGACTGAGAGCGAGGCCGTTGTGAACGAGGAGGATGGAGAGAGACTCCTGAGGGTACTTACAGTTTACGGAGTCTGTCCAACGCGGAGAAGGGCCCGTTCATATCCTCGATGGTCCAAGAGATCTCGTTGTTTTGGAGATCCCTGAGAGAGAGAGAGAGAGAGAGAGAGAGACGAGAGACTGAGAGAGAGAGAGAGACCGAGAGAGAGAGAGAGAGAGAGAGAGAGAGAGAGAGAGAGAGAGGATGAGAGAGAGAGAGATGTGAGAGAGAGAGAGAGATAAAAGATTAATAAAAGAGAGCGAGAATGAAAAGAGGACAGCGTGAATGAAAGAGAGTACGAGAGAGAGAGAACGCGAACGAGAGAAACGTTAACAAGAGAGAGAATAAAAGAGAAAGAGAGAGAATGAAAGAGAGAGAGAGAATAAGTAAAGAGAAGGCAAAATGAAAGAGAGAACGACGGCGAGAATAAAAGAGAGAGAACAAGGGAGAGCGAAGAGAGCGGGTGAACGAAAACAAGACCACACAGTAAAGTCAGCAAAAAGAACACAGGCAGGCCACGCTGTGTCTGAATAATAAAACGGTCGCAGGCGGTCATGAGGAGGCAGCAATTGAGACATTCAGATGATTTTCAAAGCGGCCCCAACAACCCCCGTGGGGAACTTCTCTCCCGGCTTCTGCGGCACGTTTTTATGAATCAACTACGGTGGCTTTCTGTCCCCCCCCCCCCACTGGGAGCTAGGCCGGGTGCCGAGCTTTTACTAGACGCACGTGTTGCCCGTTCAAAGCGTCCCCCCCGGGTTAGGGCCGTACTCACACCACACCGCACGCCACGCAGAGAGCAGCGAGCGTGGGAGTTCCTGTACGACTCCACATTCCCTGGCTGAAACGCGAGCCTTTTCCCTCTCAAGGCTCAGTTATGGTTCCACGACGACACAACGCAAAGGGGGGGTTTACGGACGCGTCACGTTGTCACGGACCCTCCTTGTGTCCAACGCGAGGGGTTTGACGTGC
>NC_044051.1:5601982-5614482 GCF_902167405.1 Gadus morhua | reverse complement strand
ACCTCACGGACCCACAAAACACACTCAAACAGACACTGTAGACACACACACAGACAGAAACACATACACACAGACCCCCACACTCACTGACCCACACGTGCAGATACACAAAGACAGACACACACACATACACAAAGACCCACACACACACAAAGACACACACACACACACAGACACACTCACGCACACACAGACAGACATACTCACACACAGACAGACACACAGACCCCCACACACACACACAGACCCACACACACACACACACACACACACACACACACACACACACACACACACACACACACACACACACACACACACAGACCCATACAAACGGCCACATATGCAAACCCCCCCAAGCAGACACAAACACACACATGCAACCCCCCCCCCCCGCCCCACACACACACACACCCGTGCGGTACTCACAGCACTTCCATGTTGCTGAGGCCCCAGAGGGCCCCGTCCATGAGCCGGTTGATGGCGTTGCGCTGCATCTTGAGCGAGCGCAGCGCGTGCAGCCCGTGGAACGTCAGGCCCTCCACCCGGCGGATCCGGTTCCTACTCAACTCGCTGGAACACACCAGACCACACGGCCCCCCTGGTCAACGACGCGAACCCACCACAAACCAGGTCCCCGTGACCTCACCCGCTGTACGTCATTCAAATTGTTCCTATTGGTCTTCAAAACCCATACACTTCATAACGCAGTTGTACTTTGTAATGTCAGGGATCTGATTGACTTTAGTTTTTCCAAATATGGCTATTCCTTCCAAATATGTCTATGCTGCCCAAATATGGCCATGCCTCCAGAATATGGCCATGTTACTCAAAATCGGCCATCTCTCCAGGATATGGTAATTCCACCCAAATACGGTCATGTCGTCCAAATATTGCCATCTGTCCCAATATGGTCATGCTGCCCAAATATGGTCATGCAGCCCAATCAAATATGGGCGTGAGGTGGAACGGTGCGGGGCTTGGGACTCACAGGTGCAGGAGGTTTGGCAGCTGGAAGATCTTGGCGGGGAGGATGGACAGGCGGTTGCGGTTGAGCCTCAGGACCTGCAGGGTGCTGGAGAGGTTCACGAAGCACCCCGGCTCCAGGACAGAGATTCTGTTGGAGTTCAGGATGCTGGAGGGGGAAAGAGAGAGAGAGAGAGAGGAGGGGGGGAGAGGGGAGAGAGAGAGAGAGAGAGAGAGAGGAGGGGGGGAGAGAGGAGAGAGAGAGAGAGAGAGAGAGAGAGAGAGAGAGAGAGAGAGAGAGAGAGAGAGAGAGAGAGAGAGAGAGAGAGAGAGAGAGAGAGGAGGGGGGGAGGGAGGAGAGAGGAGGGGGGGAGGGAGGAGAGAGAGAGAGAGAGAGAGAGAGAGAGAGAGAGAGAGAGAGAGAGAGAGAGAGAGAGAGAGAGAGGGAGAGAGGGAGGAGGGGGGAGAGAGAGAGAGAGAGAGAGAGAGAGAGAGAGAGAGAGAGAGAGAGAGAGAGAGAGAGAGACAGAGGAGGGGGGAGAGAGAGAGAGAGAGAGAAAGAGAGAAAGAGAGAGGAGGGGGGGAGAGGGAAGAGAGAGAGAGAGAAATTAGTTAAAAGTTTGAAGACATGGTTCTTCTGACCTTTAAGGTTAAAAATGATGACACCCGCCTCAACACACACATACACACACACACACACACACACACACACACACACACACACACACACACACACACACACACACACACACACACACACGCACCCCGCTGATGACGGTGGATTCACCCCGCGGGGGGGGGGGATCCCACTCAGCATCTCCGATTCTGCTCTATCAAAACATTACTCAACCGACCCCCACGTCCACATGCACACACACTGGGCACACCGGGTCTCCGGGCGGGACTCACAGGTTCCTGAGCGTCAGCAGGGGGAAGGAGTCGGGCCGGATGTCCACCATGTTGTTGCTGCTGAGGTCCAGGGTCTGCAGGGCCAGCAGGGGCTGCAGCTGGCCGGGCGCGATCCGGCTGATCCGGTTGTTTGCTCTGAAAACAGAAAGCCAGCAGCAGAACCCATGAGCAAGGTAAACAGCGGCGTGTTTGGCCTCGCGTCGGGGGGGCAGCGGCCCTCGGGTTTCCCTGCACACAAACAGCCGGGGTCGCAGCGCAATTAGCCCGCGGCGTTAGGGGGAATCACAAGAGAGTCACGCAACGCGTTAGCCGACCCGGTCGCGTCCACCGCCCAGCGTGAGCGGCGTGTTTTCCTTTGGTTCTCGCTCTGTTGACGTTAGACGTTATCCCCTCTGGTACCGTATCCCCAATGCCGGGCTGGACAGGGGAGGCTAAAGACTCCATTGGTGGATAAAAGACGGCGTTAGCGGCTAACAGACGGCATTAGCGGCTTGTCAGCAGCGTTAGCGGGCAACCGACCACAGTCTCCATAGGCGGTCAACTGACGACATTAGCAGCCAACCGCCGATGTTAGCAGTCATCATAACAACGGCGTTAGCGGGCAACCGACGGCGTAAGCGGCTAACCGACAGCGCTAGCGACCAAACGGCGCCGTTAGCAGCTAACCAACAGTCTGTGGCCTCCCGGATCCGGCCAATTGCTGGAGATATGGTACCAGAGGGGATAATGTCTGGTACACTACCTCCACGTGAGGACAGGACTTCAGGAGGACACAGACAGCGTTAGAAGCTAACAGACGGCGCCAGCGGCTAACGGTTGGCGTTAGCCGCTAACAGACAGCGTTAGTGGCTAGCTGCTGCTCTTCCTTCCCGACAGGTCCGGACAAAGCGTCGCCTGGGCTCGGAGCTTAGCGACGTGTTATTTTGTTTACAAGGTAATTACGAACAAGGTATTTAAAAAAATTAAATAACCCGCCAATTAGTTGGCTGATGAATGCCATTCCCACCCCCCACCCCTTCCCCCCCCCCCCCCACCCTGCCACCACCACCTAGCCGCCCCTCCACCAGCCAGCCCCCAAGTGAAAGCATGCCCCAGCAGAGGCCAGCAATTTCCTGGGCTGCACGCCTCCTAAATTGCAGAGCAAGGGCTGCTTAGTTATAAACAGTGGCGCTACAGGGCTCTCTGTGTGTATGGAGAGAGAGGGAGAGAGAGAGGGAGAGAGAGAGGGGGGGGGGAGAGAGAGGGAGAGAGAGAGGTGGGGGGGGGAGAGGGAGGGAGAGAGAGAGGGAGAGAGAAAGAGAGAGAGAGAGAGAGAGAGAGAGAGAGAGAGAGAGAGAGAGAGGGGGGGGAGAGGGAGGGAGAGAGAGGGGGGGGGGGGAGAGGGAGGGAGAGAGAGAGAGAGAGAAGAGAGAGAGAGAGAGAGAGAGAGAGAGAGAGAGAGAGAGAGAGAGAGAGAGAACGACAGGGAGCGAGGGAGAGAACGAGAGAGACGGACAGGAGAGAGAGGCAAGGTGGGGGAGGAATTCCCTTCCCTACTCCAGACTACAGGCCCTCGTTTTCAGTATTCATTGCACCATTCACCCCCCCCGCCCCCAGCCCCCCGCCCCCAGTCCCCCCGCCCCTCACCTGCCTCTACGACGTCTCTACACCTCACAAACCGAACAGAGCCTTGGTTGAGTCGTGCTAGGCCGGTTCATTCTGTTTCTTTACGTGTCTTTGGTTTTTCCTGTTGACTGCGTACTTTTATTGAGAGTCTGGCGCACATGTTCCTGTTTCATGGTGTGTGCGTTACAACACTTTGGAACACAACACTGTTGTTCATTGATCTGCTGCAAAACTGATTACTCTGTGTTTCCGCGATAAATAATAGCTCTGTTTTCTTCTGTGGCAAAGATTAATGCAAGATTAAAATACATCAATCTTCATCTTCTGGTTTAAAAATACGTTTATGTGACCCCCACATGTGTGTGTTGTTAGAAAAGTTTCGAGATGAGAATTAGATTGGGGGATTTGGAGGGTTTGAGAGACGTTTGGCGACACACAGCACACATAAGGATCACCTCTGGATCCTGTTGTGTCCCGGCTTAGAGCACTGAGCAGTTACACGCCTTTTTCCACCCATCTTAACTGCGCTCACTGTTGTTATTTAACTGTTTTTGGACCTGTGGCTTCCTTTAAGAGACCAGCTACAAGCTTTAGCTGTCCCAAGCTAACAGAAACAACACTCGTGGTGAGCTCAAACTGGGAACACACTGAAAAAAAAAACACACTGTTGGATGTATGAGGACCTGAGAGAGGCCTCCCGGATGCCATTTGGCTCACCAAAGCTTGGCCCTATTGGCCGCCAAATCCCAATGTTCCACGGTCATGCTTTTTTGGCAAAGCAATGTCCTCTGCTCGGTTCTACTACGCCAGCCAGCCGTGGGGTTGTCGACTCCAAAAACCATAACTCCCCCGAAATAAACTTTTCACACGGCGCCAAAATTGCGCCATTCAAGAAAAAAACAAGAAGTCTCCAAGAAGGCGCCATTTTCTTTCCTATTTTTCTCTTCCCTCTCTTTTTCCCCTCTTCCTTTAAAAAGATCCCACCTAGGAGTCGGAAGTGAGCAGGAAAGCCAGGCTCACCAGGTACAATGGGAGTAGTACAAGAATCCCTTTTGTGGGGGGATTTGCAGAGAGCTTTCCACGCACCACAGCCTCTGTACGAGCAGACAAAGGGACCGCAGAGCACCTGGGGTCTCCGTTTTCATGTTCCGCTATGAACACTCGTCCACAGACGGACGGGGAGGGGGGGGGCGGCCGGGGGAGGGGGGGGGGCGGCCGGGGAAGGAGGGAGGGGAGGGAGGGGGAGGGGAGGGGGAGGAGGGAGAAAAAAAAGAAAAGACGAGGGAAACCAGTTCTTCAAGTTCGGTTCTTCTCCGCGAGTGAGGAACCACCTGGTGGAGCCCGTCCTGTGGGACTCAGAGCCTGTGTTTTGACGTCCTTACACGTTACCGACTCGTTATTGAGTTAAAAAAACGATCAAAGGTCGCCGAATCCAAAACAAGACCAAGTCGCGGTGGTTTCGGTCGTCTCTATTTATTGTTGTTGTCACCGCCGTTTCTGCGTTTGCTGGATTTTTCCGTAGAAACCGTAGAGGACCAGCTGTAGGACTTGCGTCGTAAGCAGGCTTCACTTTGCACGAGTGCCGCACTGCAAAAACAAGTCCCTCGAAAGTGTTGCCCTCACAGGGTTTAGAGTCTGTTGGTAAAGTTCCACTCAGATGAATTGCACTTAAAAATTTTAGTGCAATAAACCGCTGCTATTATTATTATTATTATTATTATTATTATATATATTGCGCTCTGATTTGAGTTTTTTTGGCTGAGAATTTGTTCACAGCCTAAAACACAAATCCATCAGAAACAAAATTTTGAACATCCAATGCATGTGGAAAAATTCAGACAGCTAGCTTAAATCAAGGAAGGACCTTTCTCTTCAGTGTCAAACGTCTCTGAGATGACCGAATAGATAGTCTTAATTAATAAATAATCCAATGGAGGTTGACCAGAGAAAAACCAAGAGCACATCCTCTAACCCTTTCTCTCCCTGCTAGTCCACACCAGTCATGGATTATAGTCCTGTCAGCAAACCAACACCACATTTCAGATCTGGAGATCGACCTGTTGACCTTTGTAGACCAGCCCCCCTCCTCTGCCTAAGGGGGTTATCGGCAGTCAAACATGACAACCAATACGCTGTCCGCTAATTGCATGGACATTTGTTCCCCTATTTTGTTGCCAGATAAGGAGAAGGAGAGTCGACGTCTATTACTGTGAAATCGTCAAAATCGTGCTTGATGTTCGTGCCGAGCCACTGCTCAATCCCAGTCGATCAAGAGTCGGCCAAAACACGGCCTGAAGTCTGCCAAAATATGGCCTGGGGTCAGTCGAAGCCAAGCAGAGAATCAGACAAATCCCTTCTTTTCGGCTAAGGTCTGAACTCAAGTCAGCCAAAATGTGGACTAGAGTCCGTCAAAACTGACTAGTTCATCAAAATCAAAGTCAGCGCCTTCGCCAAAATAATCAGTGCAGAGTCAACAACATGAGTCTACTCAGCCTAAATCAGCCCAGACTCAGCCAGACAAAAATCAACCCCCGCTGAAAAGGTATTTCAGGTATTCACAAAATACTAGTTGCATACCGAGAGGTACCGTGGCCCCATTGTCTGACTAGGTGAGGTTATGTATGCTCCAGCTCGACGAAAAAGGGCCAATCTGATCTTCTCTTTGTCTGGCGTCAGGAACGTAAATCACACAGGGATACTACTACAAACTATGCTTATCGACATCTGAGATACAGTTGATAAGTAAAAGGTGAAAAGACAGTGGATATCCTAAAGATCAGAGAGAGACAGAGAGACAGCGAGACAGAGGGAGAGTGTGGAGTCAGGAACATAAATCACACAGGGATACTCCAACCTATGCCTATCACCATCTGAGATACAGTTGATAAGTGAAAGGCGAAAAGACAGTCGACATCCTAAAGTAAAAACACTTTCCCTTCTCCCATCTTAAGACGTTCCCACTGAGGATTCTGGGTTTCGTGTTCTTATTTCCATCCCGAGAAGGAACGAGGAAAAAACCTCTTCCAGCATTTGCTCTCCCTACTTGAGTTTCTCCGGGCTGGGGAAGGGGGGAGGCCAGGGGGGAGTCAAGGGGGAGAGCAGCCAGGCCCGGGGGTATCCGATACCACTTATTCAAACAGCCAGTCAGACTGAGCGACTGCGCTCCCCCCAGTCCTTTGACCTCGCGGCTCGCGAGTCAAAACAAACGGCGCTGGCGCTGCAGCTGGTAGCAATTGAGTCGTGATCATTTTAATTAATTGAACAATTTCCCAGGAATTTTATGGCGGAGGGGGGGGGAGGGAAGGGGGAGACTGGGCGTTGACCCCCATACCGCCTCCCTCCCCTTTCTGTTTCTTCCTCTGCGTGTTTGGGAGGAGATGTGTTTGTGTCTGTATGTGTGGTTGTGTGTGTGTTCGTGTGTTTGTGTGTGTGTGTGTGTGTGTGTGTGTGTGTGTGTGTGTGTGTGTGTGTGTGTGTGTGTGTGTGTGTGTGTGTGTGTGTGTGTGTGTGTGTGTAGGTGTGTGTGTCACTTGGGGAGAGATGCTTTTGGTTCTACTGCTGGAGGCTTAGGAAGGTAACCGTGGCAACAGCATCAACACCAACCCCAAAGCAGTCGCTTATTCGACGAAAGCAGGGGACACACATACATCAACACACAACTGAACCGCACACTCATAACAAAGCCTTTTCAGTCATTTGTCCGTTTTTATCCGGTGGGGGTGAAGTGAAATATCGACACCCTGGGACAGCTCTGATTCCCAACAGTTTGAGGGCGCTGTTTGACTTGGGAGCAGCCCGGGAAACTCAGTGCTCAGTGTCTCTGCCCCGGTGGCTGTGTGGGTCTGATCAGTACCATCCCTGGGCTCTGAGCAGCCCCCCCCCGCTGGGGGATGTGTTCAGACGGCGAGCGCTGCAGCGAGGCGTGTTGTCGTTTAATATGGCGTCGCCGTCGCCCGGGCCAGGACAGGAAACAAGCAGGCCCTGGTTCTCATTACAGGCACCGCAGTGAGGGCACCGAGCAAGAGAGGCTGCTCAGACACTGGTCCTCTTCCAGAGGGATCGACCACGCACACACACACACACACACACACACACACACAAACACACACACACACACACACACACACACACACACACACACACACACACACACACACACAGGCACTGACACAGGCACACACACACACACACACACACACACACACACACACACACACACACACACACACACACACACACACACACACACACACAGGCACGCACACATGCAGACACACATTCTTACTACCAATTTCGCGTCAGATAGTCATCTGAACTTTAAGAAAAATAAATGGCATCACCATAAGCGTTGGTGATTTCAGCGCTGCTATATAGACCTTTACAGTGTTACAGTATGGTGCAACATCATGGAGCTTTGCGGATTTATTGTTCTTGCGAAAGTCTGAAGTTGATCAAATTATCTCAGATCATAGCTGAATTGGCCTCCACCCCAGGGAAGATAAAAGTTCCATTAAACAGAAACAACCCGGGATTAACGCCGAGAACACCCTGGATCTGAGCTGCCATAAATCAAATACTCAATCCTAAACGAACGCACTCAGGGGCCGACGTGCTGCGTCTCGTCAGGATCTCGAAAAAACGAGGCACAATAACGGTCCAACACGCGCAACAATTACGCCACAAATCACTCTCCCTCTTCAGGCGGCCACCTCTCTCTCAGACCGCTGAGGTGAGAGCGCTTAGCCCCCCGGGCGAGGCTGTGAGTGTGAGGCGCGTGTCGGCCCTCTGGCTGTGTCTGTCGCTGTCTGCCCAGCCGAGGGAGCGTCGTCACGGCGCCACCTCCACTCCGAGTGAGACGATCTCCAAGGGACCGTCTCCAAAAATAACTCCCACCAGTTTTGGCATCGCATGCCGGCGAATAACGAAGAAAGGAATGAAAATGTGTTTTGAAAAAGCGTTGCACAATAACACTGGCTTGATTCCTGCGAGAGTTTTTGGAAGTACAAAGTGTCTGCCGGATTCCGACGGAATCAAAGCGTCCACGCGCCGCTTAACGAGGGAGGGGGAACGGACTCCCCCCCCCCCCGCCGCCGTGGTGACAGCGAACGCTTCGGGATGTCATTAGTCTCCTACGCAGAACGAACACGTGAAAAACACTTCTGTGTTCGCCAAATCCTGTTTTTGTTTTGCCACTGCTTGAAGACTACACACACACACACACACAAACACACACAGACAGACAGACACACAGACACACACACACACACACAAAGACGGAGGAGGAGAAAACGGGCGCCGACAGGCATCAGAGCGTTTCGGTTCCATTTCAGTTGACAGCGTCTGTTGTTTATGTTTTATTGGGGGGGGGGGGGGGACATGTCTAGGAGTAAACGCCGGGCCTTGACTGTCTGGTAACCATGCCTAGCCAAACAGCAGTACACCAGAACAGAGCAGAGGAGAAAAAACACACAACACACACACTCACACACAACCAAAACAACGATGGCAGGGGGGCGGTGTCAGGTTTGACTCGCTGCAGCGACATTCGAACCCAGTGGTGGAGTTATTATGACCACGCATGGGAACCCGATCCCTGGTTACCGAGAGCCAAATCCAAAGGCCTCTAATGCGGTAAATAAAAAGGGTGTTTGTACTTACAGAACCAGCGTGGTGATGTTCAAAGCGCACGGTCCGAAGTCCGGTATTCTCTCCAGCTCGTTGTTGTTGAGCTTTCTGCATGGAGGGAAAACCCAAAACAAACAAAACCAAAACTGAATGAGTTCAAGCCTGCTTTTTTGTGTGGGTGGTCCGAGTAACCGACCAACCGACTGACCGAGTATTGAGCTGAATTCTGGGGTTTTGCCTGCGGAGACGTAAGAGCGCAAGTCATACTTACATTTCCTTCAAATGTGGTAGGCTGGAAAACAAAGAGGCAGGCAGCACCTGCAATTTGTTGTGGCTCAGGTCCCTGTGAGAAGAGGAGGCAGAGGTTGGAGGGGAAGTCAGGAACACACACACACACACACACACGTCACACCCACCGAACACACCCACACACACACACACACACACACACACACACACACACACACACACACACACACACACACACACACACACACACACACACACACACACACACACACACACACACACACACACACACCAGGGACCACAGATCTCAGACCTCTGCAATTTTCCGCTTTGCACTCTCGCCGCTGATGGGATGGCAGGGCAGACTTCCCATGCACAGAATAATTCCCATGTGTGTGTGTGTGTGTGTGTGTGCGCCATCAGGGAAGTCTGCCTGATACTACACTGAAGTTATTAACGTTTGAAAGAAAACAAGGCTTGTTTGCGTTAAAAAAGAATAACACTGCTCTCGTGCGGAGCCGCAGTGCATCATGGGGGAAACTAACCAGCATGGTTTTCCCTTACAAGGAATACACTCGTTTTCAGATATGACCTCACATCACAACACAATAACTCAATTTGTCCTTTCCACCACGCAAATGCCACACGTTTTTTGTTGTACGTCGTCATTCCGATCAAGAACTACAGCACATCGGTCTTTTCTACCAGGCGAATGCTACACCGTTTTTGTCGCAAGTCGCCATTCAGATATCGTCGTTCCACGTCTTTCGGACACAATGCACATCTTGTATTCAAGGTGGGTTTGACCCTACAGCCAGCCCCCCCCCCCCCCTTCCACCACTGGTTTACCCCTCTACAAGGCCCTCCTCGTGGAGGAGAGAGAGGGGCATACATTGCTGTCATGGCTGCCCGGGCCCCTGGCGTGACACAGTGAACTGATTCACTGTTTTCCAAGGGGAGCGGGTGAGAGCTCTGCTCACCACACACACACTTGAGTGATTCTGGGCAGGCCAGTGCGTCTGAAGACTGCTGAACGCGCTCCAAAACCAACTGCAGTGATTTTTTTTGGGATGGGGACAGGGGACGTTTAACCCTTAATAACAAGACGGACGCTCCTCGCACGAGCGTACTTCTATAACGTGTTTTTTTTTTCTTTAACCTTGTGACAGAACGACGTCGTCTCCTCCTCGCCAGATAAAACGCCTGAGTCGCTGACTGAGACGCCAGCCAGTCACAGACCGGCTGGCGTGGATGAGTTATGAGTTATAGAGCCAGAGGCAGAGGAGGCCGTTTGGAAGGGGATGTTTAAAACATAGCCATGGGGGGCGAGGGAGAGACAGAGAGAGAGAGTGAGGGTGTGTGGAGGGGGTGGGGGGGGGTTATTGGTCTGATGTGCCATAAACTGGGGGAATTATTGACGCTGCCGTGCACAATCAACGTTATGGTACCAGACACATTCTTCGTCCCCCCCTCCTTCCATCTCTCCCTCTCTCTCTCTCCTTCTCTCCCTCCCTCGCTCTTCTCACTCATCTGGAATCCATCAAAGAAGGAGAGGGGGGAGGGGAATAACCTAACAACTGGTAATCTATTCACAATGCCAGGAAAAGGGAGAGAGAGAGAGAGAGAGAGAGAGAGAGAGAGAGAGAGAGAGAGAGAGAGAGAGAGAGAGAGAGAGAGAGAGAGAGAGAGAGAGAGAGAGAGAGAGAGAAAGAGAAAGAAAAAGAGTGAGAGAAAGAGAGAGGCCTTTGATTCGTCCAAAAACACCCCTGGTTAATTTCTTCACTCACGTGAAGATTTACTTCTGTGACTGTGCAGTGACATATTGTGGTGGTCGCCGTTCTCACACTGTGTGAGTGTGCATGTGTGTGTGTGTGTGTGTGTGTGTGTGTGTGTGTGTGTGTGTGTGTGTGTGTGTGTGTGTGTGTGTTTGTGTGTGTGTGTGTGTGTGTGTGTGTGTGTGTGTGTGTGTGTCCCATAAGCCTATCAGGGTCCAGGCACCCCCAACTTCCCTTAAAGATCGAACCACAGTTCAGCTGTGCAAGATAATGTCCCCTCTCTCTCTCTCTCTCAGACACAATCAGGGGCCCCCACACCTCTCCATTATAGCTTTGGAGACCCCTACGTATTTATCTGCTGACGGAGGATAGGTGGGTGTAGTTTATCTGCTCTGGGGAGGGGGTGACAACAGGGGTGAGAAAACCCTTCCAACGTTGTGACATCCGTGGGAGAGCAAAGGGAATGCGTCAGCTCATCTTATATTTCCCCCCTCCTCCTTCAGATCTGGAGTCGTCTGGTTGGAATCAAAGCTTATCTTCCACTTCAACACAACGGTTTGATATCCCTCTTCAAACGCTGGTACACACACTCGCACGCACGCACGCACGCACACACACACACACACGCACACACGCACACACACACGCACACACGCACACACGCACACAGCATTTCCCGGGCGTGGAGGCATTCTCTGTACAGCGGAGGATTTAAAGTCGGGCGTTCAAGTGATCAACGCGGGCAGACACCTCAGACACATAAAATCAAGTTCTCTTCCCTCCCTCTTTACTTTCACACATTCCTCTCTCTCTCTCTCTCTCTCTCTCCCTGCCTCCTCTCTCCTTCCCACTCCCTCTCCTTTTATGAGGGCCTATGTGTCGGGCTAATCCGATAGCAGCTCCATAATCAGTACCATCGGGGGTCTCAGAGTCGCTAATTCAGTAGAAATAATGGGGTGCCGCCGAACAAAAGCTCCGGCGTTTCGGGGGGGGGGGGGGTGGAGGGGAGGCCACCCGTAAATTAGCATGCCAGAGTGCAAAGAACTTCCCCCCCCCCGATGTGGAACCTTTTTTTTGTTTTTTTTCCCCGTCATTTTCTTTGGATGTCTCTGCTCGGGTTTAAGAGAGGCTTGGGCCGGGTCTGTTTTCTCTGGCAGCCGCGAGTTTCCAGAGTGAAAACGAGGAGAGACGCCGTGTGTTTCACCCCCACCGAGTGGTAACTTCACTCCAGGGGAGGGAACGAAGGATCCTATCGCGATACATGGATTGGATCCTATCGCGATCAGGGTTTCCCACAGCACTTGACAGCTTAGGCAGCCGCCTGAACAACACACGCCTGCCTCCTCAACTATGGTGTAGTTTTTAACATTT
>NC_044051.1:5591982-5594482 GCF_902167405.1 Gadus morhua | reverse complement strand
GCGCGCTTGTGCATTAACAGGCCCCACAGACACAGTCTCCTTGTGGCCTTGTGGTCTGAACAGCCCGTCTGTTGTGATGGGGGGGGGGCCGGTGTGACGGTGTGAGTGTGTGTATATGTATGCGTGTGGCTGTGTGAGTGTGGCTGTTGACGGCTGGCCGAGTGGCCCCAAAGTGGTCCACGTTCGAGGGCCAACCTTAGCGCGGTGGCCCTCGGCAATTACAACTCCCCTGCGACGTCTCCTGGACATAATAGGGGCTGTGTCGGGGCCAGGGCCCGAAGGGGGATAAGCCGAGCTGCGCCGAACCTCACCTTCACTACTCCACCAAGCTGCACCGAACCGACCCGCACCCTCCGGTGGAAACGCGCAAATTCAGTGTACTTTGCACTTTCACAAATAAGACATGCTGAAATTTCAGTTTTATAACTGATCGTTTTTATTTTGTTGACAAGTTACAGATGGTGTCTTGGGGGTACTAGTTGTTTACTGCTAGCTCAGGGGAGAGACTGTATGACACTAGGTGATAAAACTTGAGACAATAAAAAGGAATTGCCCTCTGCATTTTTTATTTTTTTTCCCTTCATTGTACCGAACTGTGATGTCTGAACCGAGGTATGAATCGAACCGTGACTTCAGTGTACCGTTACACCCCTAGTGTGTGTGTGTGTGTGTGTGTGTGTGTGTGTGTGTGTGTGTGTGTGTGTGTGTGTGTGTGTGTGTGTGTGTGTGTGTGCATGCGTCTGTGTGTGTGTGTGTGTGTGTGTGTGAAGGCGGCACTTTATGGTCAGGGGCCGGTTGGGGCCCCTGACGATGAATGGAGAGCGTCGCTACGAACACGTTGTTTGTCAACCTGAGGGCCCTCACCTCATAACTTGGCCTCCAGGGCCCCTCCCGGACGCAACACAACACACCACTGGAGTACAAATTATTTAAGTTACGAAAACGGACACACAAACCTACACGCACACACATGCACAAGCATACATAGACACATAAAGAAACATATAACATAACACATGCGTGCCCGTACACTACATACACACACACACACACACTCTTACACACACTCATGCACACACTCACAATCACACATACACACCAGCCACACACACACACACACACACACACACACACACACACACACACACACACACACACAAACACACGCACATACATATGCACACAAACACAGACACACACACACACACACATACATACAAACCATAGATTTTTATCTGATTCTTTGGTACATTGAGCAAGCCTTAAAATAGCAACATGCATTAAACATGCAACAGGCATTTAGCCTGAACCTAAATAGAAATGCTCCTAACAAGCAGAGTGTTGCTAATAAGTCGGCCTGCTGAATAATAAATAATTCTTAAAATAACCAACGCAATGAACGCACATGGTGAAGGTCGACGGGAACGCGTTTGTCTCTTTAGTTCATATGGACCGATGATCTGTAATTATCTCTTGCCCTGGGGGGGGGGGGGGGGGGGGGGGGGGACACTTGTGGCTAGCTGTCATTAGAATGGAACAGTACATCAGGTCTGGGGTCTGATTGTCCTCCGAGCAGGGGGGGGGGGGGGGGGTGTTTTCCCCCCCGGTCCGTCGGAAACTCAACGTCAATCAAATCAATCCTATTTCGCTTTTCCGCCCACATCACCCTGGCAGGCCCCATCGTGGCCGCACGTCACGGGCAGTGACACACTCTGCCTCCCTAGATATCTCCGGAGCTCGATATTTGGTAACTAGGGAGACAGTTATTCGATAACAGCAATGAGAGAACGGGAGTAAAAGGCGCACATATATTATGGTAACGTACATTAAAGACTTCAAAAAGTTCTAGAGAGACGAGAATTTGAATGTAGAATAAAAAAAAAAAGACTCAACTGGTCTTCTGGTCAGGCAGTCACCTTCACACACAACCAAACAAAATCGGACAAGTTGCTCTTCTATCGTCGTTACTCCCCTCTTCCCTGATTCAGTCCGGGGTCCCGACGCAAGCGACACCAAACCAACCCCTCCTGCGAAGATCCGCCCCGAACCCCCGCTTTGAGTAGGTTAACCCCCCTCCCCCCCCTCACCCCAGACACCCCGGGGAGCCGGAGGTTGAGGGGCGACCCCTTCCACACTGGGAAGAATCGGCACCAGAAGGGGGTGGGGGGAAAGAGCGGTGATAAAGGAACACAGTGGCTGTTTGAACAGCTGGAGGAGTCTCCCAAACACAATAGAAACCCGAGCCCGTCTCTCAGGCCTCAGTCCTCGACAGAGATCTTCAGATGAGCTTCTTGTCATCTGATGGCTTAGTTGAGGTTCCATGTCGACACAACGCAATGACCACGCGCCAGTCGCTTCGACACAGTCGTGAACCTGTTTGGGTTCTGCGTCGGGTTTGAGCGGACCGATCCCAGCCCTCGCTACTGCGTCGCCTCGACACAAGTTTACAATTTTTGGGAGACGCACATCACGCCCTTGCGGTGGACGCAAGGAGGGTCCG
>NC_044051.1:5561982-5586982 GCF_902167405.1 Gadus morhua | reverse complement strand
AGAGAGAGAGTGAGAGTTAGAGAGAGAGAGAGAGAGTGAGAGTTACAGAGGGAGAGAGAGTGAGAGTTAGAGAGAGAGAGAGAGAGAGAGAGAGAGAGAGAGAGAGAGAGAGAGAGAGAGAGAGAGAGAGAGAGAGATAGAGAGCGTGAGCGAGATATAGAGAGAGAGAGCGAGAGCGCGTGCGCGAGAGAGAGAGATAAAGATAAAAAGTGAGAGAGGGCGAGAGCGTGCGGGAGAGAGATAAAGACAGAGGGGGAGCTCTTGGGATTCCTACAGGTCAGCCTTGATTTGCCCCCTTCGCGACAGGGCGGATCAGGATCACAGCCCGGCAATGGCGGTTTCTGCCTGTTCGGTCTAAGCCCCGCCCCTTTCCTTCGCCCCACCCCGCCCTGCTCTCCATTCAGTAACAGTAACACACACTCACAGTGGGGGAGCAGTCCTCCCTGTACAGGGCTTACAGGATCAATGCTTCCTTTATGTGGAGAGAGACTCTTCAGTTTGTTTACCTTCTTGGGCTGGCCTGGCCTGGGGGAGAACCAATCATCATCCAGGAACAGGGGTGTCTAGTACCACCCCATTGGTCGGTCTCACCGGACCAATAGGGTGGGACCGGGACATGTCTTGTGATATGAGTCATGAGGGGCAGGGGTTTGGGGCACTCTAGGCAATGTGTACAACTGGATTAAAGTCATCCAGCTGAACCAGTGTTGAGGAAATTCACTGACTTTTTCCAAAGCGACTTTGCAGGGTCGCAGAGTTGCTAAACAGCTTGCAAAAGAGTCAAGACTCACTGGTTCACCCTCCCCTCCACCCCTTTTTTTACGCACTTGTTATATGTTCTAGGTCCTGTGATTTAGCATAGCCATAGTACTTAGCATTTTGCATCATCTTATCCTAGCTATCTTTGTTGCATACGAGGAATGGGTTGACCTAGCGATTGTTAGTGTTTGGCACTTGTTTCTATGAACCTTACTGTACCGACACAGAGATCTATTGTTGTTTCTATTTCTTCTGACAAATGTACCTATTGTAAGTCGTTTTGGTTAAAAGTGGCTGCTAAATGCCCTGGATGGAAATGACGAAGCCGACTTGTTCAGGGATGAAAGCTGACACCGAGGATTGAACACAGATCAGCAGGGAGTCAAACAACCATAGCCACCATAGGCTAAAGAAAAACGACATTACCCAAGGGGCAACACACAGATAATCCTGCAACCCAAACAAGACTCAGATCTTAATGCAATCCATCATCACTGCATCATTCAATTAGTATTAATTCCCACCATCTGTCCATCCCCCCCCCCCCCCCACCCCCCAATTTCCACCCATCTGTCATGTCCTTCAAAGCATGCATCGGTCGTTCTTTTGTCATCCATTCATTCATGCGTCAATCCATCATTCATTCATCCATCCATCCATCCATCATGCTATCTATCCAGCCCCCCGTCTATAAATCTGTCCGTCCGTTCTCTCATTCAGCCAGGCACATTGCGTTAGGTATGAACCTTAAATAGAACAGAGGACGCCTCGACACGAACGAACCCAGCTTAGAGGACACAGCACCCACGTGCTGAGTCACGAGCGCTGACAGCTCGGTTGATGCAGAGGGGGCCACGTGACGCGAGTGCCTCGTAACGACCCGACGTCCCGGCTGCGGTTTCCCCTAGCAACGGGTATCATCCGAGTTCAAGATTTAATTAGAACGATTGCGATTGTTTTAAGGGATGATGGTTAAGAGATAAACAAATGTCCCATGATGAAAGCAGACAGTCCTTTTTGTCGGTGACAATCTGTCCCTAGGGGGTGTTCTTCATTTCCACGCGTCACTCTCACAAATAAACAAACAAACAAACAAACAAACAAACAAACAAACAAACAAACAAACAAACAAACACATAGACACATATGGCCGTCGGTGTCTGTTTGACTTAATCCCCAAACAGAGCTTGTCATGATGTCATGATGACCTACTTCGAACCACGGCCCACCAGAACATTCGTCATATCTCCGACCGAAAATATTCAGCAAACACAACAGACAGGACACGAGGTATGACGCCGTGTTCCCCGGCGCCGGTACCGTCCCATCCCATCCCTGCCCCCCCCCCCCATCCCATCCATGGACCTATTAAAGAGATCCCTTCCCTCCCGCCGGCGGGATGGGATGGTGGGATGGAAAGCGAGACACAGAGGCCCCGCCTACTGTACGCTCGGAGCCTTGGAGGAGGGTAGGCCCCGCCCACTGTACGCTCGGAGCCTGGGATCCGTGGGGCCACCCGGGTTACACCGCCCCCCGTCCGGCCCCGTGCGTCCCTACGTCACCGAGCGGCGGCGGCTTCCCCTGTGAGTGGATTCAAACGCTCCACACCAGAGACCCATCCTCGCGCAGCAGCACGAGCAGGTCAGCAGCGAGCACCCAAGGACAACACCGCCGCGGGACACGAGCCACGTCCTTACTGTCCGAGGTAAGCCGTGATGTGGCGCTCGATCAGTCGACTCGTGTGTGTAGGAACGCCGCTGTGTGTGTGTGTGTGTGTGTGTGTGTGTGTGTGTGTGTGTGTGTGTGTGTGTGTGTGTGTGTGTGTGTGTGTGTGTGTGTGTGTGTGTGTGTGTTCTCCCGGTCGCGTGCCCTCGCATCACAAAGAAACACTTTGCGCGCGATGCGACCGCGGTGTCTCCTTGACGACAGGATCCCGTCCTCGGCCGCAGTCGCCAAGGAGTCTAGTAGTTAAATATTTTAAAAGGATGTATCCCCGTGTCCCGTGTCCTCTATGTCCTGGGGGCGTTACCACATTGGCTAACCCAATACAGGCGAGGTTTGGCCAACTCTAAATTATTGATCTTATTTGGTGGGACACCGAAGAAGGGCTCGAGAGGCCCCGCGGGTCGGCCGGATTCAACCGGTCTTCAGCCCGCGAACAGCACACAAACACACACACTCACACACAGACAGCACATCCCCGTCTTCATCCTGGGACCGCGGGCTATGATGATGATGATGAAGAGTCCCACCGCGTCGCATCAGTGTTGAATGTGTCTGATGATGTAGCCCACCACTCCACACCAGTCCCTGGTCTTCCCACCAGTCCTCCCACTTACCGGAGCAGAGGCGATACGTTGTCTGTTATGGTCCGTGTCTGTGGTGGGTCTCGTGGGCTAGCTAGACGAGTGGGGATGTTGTGTGTGTGTGTGTGTGTGTGTTTTGTGTGTGTGTGCGCGCGCGCGCGTGTGTGTGATTCTGTTTGTTAGCTGATCAGGATTAAGAAGCGAAGAACAGATGTGAACCGGGGATTTCAATGTTTTCTTAATTTTTTAATAAAATGTGACAGAATGTCACTAGAGGAAGAATCGTCCACAACGTGCAACCTGCCTGACCGTTGCATTTCCAGAACAGTATTCGTAACATACGAAAAGTACCTTACGTTTTAAGAAACGTGACGTTAGTTTACGATCCTTAGCCTTGTTGGAACTGCGCATGCGCAGTGGAGTCGAGCCCGCTTGGTTTACGAGGCGCTTATCGCACCGCTCAAAGCGTCAGATGCTCTGATCAAAACAGAGTGTACTCTGATCAGCTTAGGAATGATGACTACGGTCTTCTTGAAGACAGGGTTTCACTTTGACCCCATCTCAATGTTATCTCCAAAGCACTCGAGTCACTGTGTAGCCTACATGCGAGGTTTACGGTTGTTTTAAAACGGCCCAAGATGTGTATTGCTGCCCCCCTTGCACTTGTGTTTACTATTATGCCCTCAGATGCAAGTCTCTGTGGTGTCAACAGTCTGGTCCATTCACTTTTCCGCGATGGAAAAATATGAAAAGCTGCAGTGACGCTCTAATATGATTATTACACACAGCCAGCATGTGTTTACCCATCATTTCATTTAAACTTTAATTAAAAAAAAACAGTGAAGTTCATTAATGTTTTGGTGCCTTCGTGGACGGGATGCCAGCAAATCATTGATTTACATTGTATTTCAATCCTTATTTTTCCCTCCTCGAATTCTCATGTAACAAACACACTTGTGGTTTTCCCACTTCAAACGACCAGAAATGTAACTAATATCAGTAATGGTAGAAGTTAACCTTAATATATTTTGTTCAGGCATTCTCTCCCTCCCCCCCCTCTTTATCCATTCTCTTATCTTTATTAAAACAATGGCACAGCCTGCTTAACAGAGGATGCAGAGGATTCTGGGATTTGGAGTGTTTTGCTGTTTCAGATATTTCAGATTTGATTTGTTGCCATGTAAACTTGTAATTCACTTATTGTCGTTGTTCTACAAACAGCTTATAGTTTGTTACAAGTTTGTATACTGTTAAAACCACATACCAGAGCACTGCTTAACAGAGGCAGCAGAGGAATCTGGGATTTGGAGTGTTTTAGCTGCTTCTGAGATTTCAGTTTTGGGCGTCGCCATGTAAACATGTAATTCACTAAGTGAGGTTATTCTACAAACAGCTACTGGTTTGTTACTAGTGTGCGTGCTTGTGTGAGTCATAGGATTTCTTGTACATCCTCTTCACCTCAAACAAACTGTAATTATCTTTCTGTCGTCATCCAATTTGTCATCCCTGTCCTTTGTCTTACCGGAATATGCAAAGTTACCCACTTCATAGAAACGTTCCGGATGCTTTACAGGTTGAGGGCTGTTACCATCAAAAATAATAATAATATAGTGCTGTCCATGGAACGCAATGAACTTCATATCAGCTGATGAGCGGAGGAATTTAATCACTTATTTAATTGTGTTTATTTTGTACGCCATGGCTTAAGGTAACTCAAGGTCACACCAAACATATATAACTTTATCAACCCTGTTTATACATTAATAATGCCTTCACATTTCCATATGCTTCTTGACCAACTTTCTTTTTAACTTTAACCATCAAAACCTTTGTCACTGGATTAATTACGTTTTCGCCCAAGAAACTCTTGGAGAATCGGTAACCCTATCGCATCTCTGACCTCAAATCAAAGATGAGAATTTCTGACGATCCCATTATACATAAAACCCCTACGCAGACAATCTAATCATTAACAGAGTCATTAGTTCGGCACCATCAAAGCAAGGCTGGATGGGAATCCAGACTTTAAAGGCCGTACACCTTTTGATGTGCCTTTGAGCACATCAAAGAACGGAGGCCTATACAATCGAAGCGTGGTGTTTATGTATTTTCACACAGGACCCCCTGCCTCACGGCGTTTATGTTCAGGATGCACGTAACCCACTAGTCTAGCGGGCCCCTCGTATCAGGACGGCATTGTTTCTAACCTGGCCCTTTGAATCTACCGGGGGGGTCGTTTGTTCTCTTGGGACGGGCGTGGCTGTGTTTACGGCAGGGTCCACCACTACACGCTGGTCGACGGGTGGGTGGGGTACAGAGGATCTGAGGCCGATTGTTCGGGCCCCGAGTGCACTTTGACCCGCGGTAACCACGGGAGCACCGAAACAACGTTTTTTCCCATCGGGTTACCTAAGAGCCGTGAGCTCTTAGGTTGACTTTGACCACTGAGTATGTGTGGTTGCGGGGGCGCGGGTCAAGGTGGTGGAGGCGATGGGGTAACCACCTCACGGCTTTTGG
Organism: Gadus morhua; assembly: GCF_902167405.1. Lineage (NCBI taxonomy): Eukaryota > Metazoa > Chordata > Actinopteri > Gadiformes > Gadidae > Gadus > Gadus morhua. Next base: position 5,581,400 of record NC_044051.1, on the reverse strand, counting down.
CTTTATCGCTGGGGTTACAACATTGTGGTGCAGCCCTAAAAATGTATACAGTACATTAACATTCAGGGCATTCAGCGGACGCTTTTATCAGAAGCTACTTACAATAAGTACTTGTCAGAAGGAAGAGAAGTAATATATCGCTGTCTGTAAAGTAAGGATGTAAATAGAACCAAGTGCCAAGCACTTACAATGCCTAGGTTAATCCATTCCCTGTATGCAGCAAAGACAGCTACGATATCATGCTTCATACTAAGTACTATTATTAAGTGCAAGGACAACATACTATAAGTGCGTAACAGGGGTGTGGGGGTGATATGAGGGGGGCAGGTTGAGGGGGGAGGCTATGCAGAGTCGAGGTGTAACTGAACAAGTGAGACTTGAGTCTTTGGGACAACCTTTAAGGCTGCAAGTTCAGTTTGAATGTTATACTCTGACACACTGACCCTGACGTGCCACTTTTATCTAACTCCGTAGCCAACAGGGTCACACCGGTAACAGACTCGGTCACACACTGTCTGGAGGTCTAATCAGATCTCACCCGTCTGGCCCGTAGTAACACTAAGACCTGACACAACGGTGATGGTGTTGTGTGTCACTGTCCACGTCGTGGCAGAGTTGGACCCGATCCAAGCAGAAGTAGTGTGTTGTGGTTAGTGCGAGCCAAGCAGGAGGAACATGTGTGTTGCCCCCCTTTACGGACTGATGCTGTGAGGGAAAAGGTCAGCACATTCACACCGAGCGCCTCAGGATTCAGCCCAAGACAACAGGGCCCCTTCAGAACCCCGGTGGGCGATGGGAAAATATTCTCATGTGTTTATTTACTCCGGCTCACTCACTCCCTGGCCCACTCACTGACCCACTCGTCATTCACACAGTGTCTGAACATGCAGTGTAATCCTGGGTTATAAAGTGCTAGGCATGTGTGTTGTAATTAATGCAGTCGGCACCCAACCCAGAACCGGTATGGATGGCTGGGCTGGCCCTCTGCCATCCAGCCAGGAGCAAAATGGACATCTCTGAACTCCCACGTTTTAACGTCAGGTGGTGGAGTTATCACGCTGGGGGTCATCATGGCACAGGTGCTCATGAACTGAAGCGGAAAGGTCGTTGGACATCATCGGTAACATTTGACAGTGTTGCTGAAGCCACTTCCTGTCAACATGGCCACTGTTTTCAGACTTTACAGAAAAGTCATTTTTTGATTTTTCGTTTTTTCTTCAGAGTAAATGGTAAGATATCTGCTAAGTCTTCTCAGCAGGGCCTTTTTAATAATATCAGGCAGTGTCCCGGACCGACAAACAAGCACATGGCCTCTGGTTCAGCTGGAGGCCTAATAACTAACTAATAACAACATGTTTTGCAATATTAATAGAAGTGGTTTCAGCCACCCCTTCCCCCCCCCCCCCCGGACAGATTCCATGTAAATCCCAAATACTGTTGGTAAAATCGAAATGTTGTCAACTTCCATTTCATGTTCGAACACAAGTTTGATTATTCAAATTCAATTATTCAAATACTACAGAGGCACAACATGACGGTTATGCAGCTCCCAAGAACATCACCCAACGGACATAGCTCCCTGTTACGAGCAAGCCCAGACACACACAATCACAACGCACACAACACGTCCTCACAACGCCAAGAAAACTCTGGCCAAGTTCTCCTCCCTCAAGGGCTGAAACCCAGCACTGTGGGGCTCAGAGCGCCCCCCTGTGAGTGCACGCTAAACCTGAGATCCCTCAGCCCTCCACCCACCAGCCTCCAGCCTCCACCCTCCACCCTCCACACACCAGCCTCCACACCCCAGCCTCCACCCACCAGCCTCCACCCCCCAGCCTCCACACCCCAGCCTCCACCCACCAGCCTCCACCCACCAGCCTCCACCCTCCACCCTCCACCCTCCACCCTCCACCCTCCAGCACGGAGGCAGTCTAACTGGCGGCCTTCCAACCCCGTTGACCTTGGAGCGAGGAGCCCACAGTCACAGAGCGAGCGCTCGCTCAGGGCCACTGCCCCCCCCCTACTCCGTCAACCTTCCTACTTCCCTTCACTTGTTCCTTCTTTCTATCGCTCTTTCTTTCTTCTTTTTCCCCCCTTCCTCTCACTCTTTTCATTTTCTACTCTTTTCACCCCTATTGTTTACTTGGTTTTCTTTCTTCCCGTGTTTTATTTTTTAATGTTTTGCCCGTGTGACCCGAGAGTTGATGAACACGCCCGATCCGAGGAACGCCGTGTTCCTCGGATCACGATGCCGTTTAAACATTGTCTTATTCTTGTGCCGCTCCGAGGCTGAGATTATGTTTGTTGTTTTATTTTTGGATTCCCCATGGCCGCAACAAGAGCCCTCCTCAAGATCTGGGCGTATTCTTGAGACCGGGGAGCCGGGCTAATTCGATTAGTATTATTGAATTAGCTTCCAGTGGTACGTTGCTGTGTGCGTGTGTCATTACACGCATGAAACAGAAAGTTCAGTCTCGCTGGGTTTGAAATGAACGCATTTCGTCGATGGTTGTCGACGATGGTATATGTCAAACTGCTTTCTTGTCGGTTTGAACTGGGGTTAAGCTTTTATTGGTACATCTAGGGCGGACACGTCGAATATCACAAAAGTTTCTCAATGGATTTCATTAGGCCTATGGATTATGTTTGAGAACACACTCTGTTTACCAATGAGTGGGAGATTATATCACTCGTTATGACTAACTGTAAATCAGACCAAATAATCCCTGTTTAATTAGCCAATAGCTAAGGGAGGTACTCGTAGCGGCCTGTGATTGGCTAAGAAGGGGTGAATTGGCAGAGTTACCACAGGTTTGGGTAGTTCTCTATTGTGTCAGCTGTTCTTTTAAATATTTGGTCAAGGCGACCCCTAATTTATTACCTTAAATTAATAGTTGCCCTTATTCATTACATAGCCAAAGGGTTATATGTCAATAATCTGGTAATTAATTACAATTTCATAAATATTTGCAAATCAGTACTAGGGGGATAGGAGGAAGGTATTTGTTTTATATTCGATATCAGTATTAACATTTGCTCAACTGTTTTTGTACAGTTAAGTCGCATTCATTTCAATGCTTTCCCTTCAAACGGTCAATCTGTTGACCGTCAATCTGCTGGGATGCAAGCCAAACAAAAGTCCTTCTACTGGGAATGTTCATTACCTTGCATCCCCATAGCAACCAAACCAATCCTGACCACATAACACTATATAAGGAGATAAACCTTTCCTTTGCCTTGTTTTGAATCAACCTGACCTTTTGGTTTCCATTCTACTCCTTCACGCTTCTTTTCCCCGAGCGACTTTCCCCCCCGTGAGTTATGTTCTCACAGAGCAGGTAAGGGGCTGGCGTCTCGCCCAGCGAGGCCTAGCGGTACGCTGTGGACATCAGGGGTTTAGGAACAACAACCATCGGGGGCCCAGTCTTTGGGCAGCATATGGCTCAGGAGGTAGAGCGAGTTGGCTACTAGTAACCGTAAGGTTGCTAGTTTGAATCCCCGGCTCCTCGTAGCGGAGTGTCGAGGTGTCCCTGAGCGAGATGCCTCACCCTGACTGCTCCGGACGAGCTGGCTGTCGCCCTGCGTGGTTGACACCGCCGTTGGTGTGTGAATAAATGGGTGAATGTTACATTTACATTTAGGGCATTTAGCAGACGCTTTTATCCAAAGCGACTTACATCAGTTATTACACACCTTGACACACCAACGGCAGAGTCTACCATGCAAGGCGACAGCCAGCTCGTCAGGAGCAGTTAGGGATAAGTGTCTTGCTCAGGGACACATCGACACTCAGCTAGGAGGAGCTGGGGATCGAACTAGCAACCTTTCGGTTACAAGACAACTGCTCTACCTCCTAAACTAAGCCGACCCTCTAAGCTGAATGTTAGTATTGTGAAGCGCTTTGATTGGTTAGAATAGCGCTGTATAAATGTAGTCCATCTACCCTCAACTAGCCTCTACCCCGTTTGTGCTTCTCGTCACAAACACACGGCGTAATGAAACCAGACAAGCCGAAAGCGTCTTCACCATGAAGTGCAGCGTCATCACGGTGGATAAAACCAGCCCCCACATCTCCTCTCCTGGTGCTGAGTCTCTGCTGGTGCCCAGCCAATAATCAGATTATCCTGGGATTAGAACCTACTGTATATCCCCCCCCCCCCCCGGAGGGAGGGAGGCGGTAAGCCCTCTTTGATTTATAGAGCGCAATGCATGGAAAATACACAGTAGGAGAGCGAGGAAAGTGTTTTTTTTTTTCGAGGCTGGACATGGGTTCTAGGAATGTGATGTAAACAATTCCCCCGAGCGCCTGACTTGACTGGAGGGCGTTGCGCAAGAGGTGCACAGCTTACTAGGGCGGGGGGCTGGGGCCCTCTGGAGGACCCCTGCTGGGGATTGGGGGGAAGGTGGACAGGGGGGACGGGCATGTAGGGGCCCGTCCTGTTTACACGATGCGTACTGAAGTATCGCTTGTGTTATTAAGGCCCCTTTATGTAATGGACACCCAAAGGAATGTGTATATAATGTTCCATACTATTCTCCGGAATCGACTGTAAACACTCAAACATACAGTTGATGATGATAGGGGGGGGGGGGGGGGGTATGAGATATTGTAAAAAGGAAGAAAAGCTATTATCAGTGCTTGCACAACTGATTGTAATTTAAATCGATTAGTCCGGAAATATTCCCATCATATCTTCAGATTTAAAACATACTAGATTTCGTCTTTATGTTACAGTTTTAGTACAGCTCTTATGTGGTATGCATTCTTCACGTTTTTGTGTGTGCGAGTGTGTGTGTGAGCGCGTGTGTGTTTGTGTGTTTGTGTGTGTGTGTGTACATGTATGTGTGTGTTTAAAATAGGGATCGACCGATATATCGGTCGGCCGATATTATCGGCCGATATTCGCGTTTTTTACGTGTATCGGTATCGGCCGATACGCGGCCGATTTTCGCCGATTTTTTTTTTTTTTTTTTTTTTTTTTTTTTTTTTAACTTGTTCTACCTCACCTGTTTTTACTATTTGTTAAATATAGTTTTTTATATTGAAGTTCAATAAATGTTCCTTTTTTTTAATTGAGACTTGTAACATTTGTTATCAGTGTCATTTTTATGATTGAGGGAGCAAAAAAAAAAAAAAAAAAAAAAAAAAAAAAAAGTAGTATCGGCTCTAAATATCGGTATCGCCGTATCGGCGTATCGGCTAAGGCTGATGAAAAAATATCGGTATCGTATCGGCCCTAAAAAATCCGTATCGGTCGATCCCTAGTTTAAAACCTGATATCTGGTGAGTGGATGAAGGGTACAGACATGATTTATTAATGACCGGGGCTTTTCATTTTTTTTTCGGCCCTTTGCTTTTCTGAAACCCATTTTCATCAAGTGAAGAGGGTGAAACCTCTCAAGCATATGTGTATATATAGGTGTGTCTGCCGAAGGACTGTTTTTCACTGTCAGCTAGACGTAGCCTACAGTGAGATAATGGAAAACAAGGCATTTCAACACATGTAGATGTGACTAGCAAATACACGTTCTCTTGTGGTTGCACAGCTGTGATACCAAACAGGAAAATAGATTCATACGTTGACTAATTTCGTACTCGTGCCAGTTTCGTGTTAACAGGAAGTGATTGTGACACGCACCACCAACACCTTTCACCCTTCTCCGATCACTACCCTCACACCTGTTTTCTTGTGAGTGAAGTGAAAGACTTTAAAGACTATTGTCTTTAAAGGAGACACAGGGTGAGTCTAGTGTACAAAACAGCATCACTACAGCTTCCCTCCCTCCAGAGTCACAGAGATGCTCAAATGATTTGATCTGGCACTTCATGCACTCACCAGTTTTAATTGTATGTTGTACGTCCTGGCACTTAAAAAATAGTACTTTGTGTATCGTGTAGCATCTTATCCTAGGTATCTTTGTTGCATACAGGGATCAATTGTAAGTGCTTTGCACATTTTTGTTGTGTTTCGCTGCTGTTTTCTTCACGGTTCTCCTCTTAACGGGACCCTTTACTGTCATGGTGGTGTGACCCTTGTATTTAAATCGATTATGGGTGTAACTAGTTCTATCGGGACCCTCCATCCCAAACAGACGTTAAGTTGCACACTTAACGTCTGCAACGTTAAGTGTGCTAAGCAGAATGTCGCGCACCACCACCACCACCACCTGCTTGCTTCTGCTCTGTATTGTATTTAACCTACACAATGGGGGGAGATACCTGACGGACCCCATGGGGGATTGTATAGTGCCCCCTGTCGACAAACGTTTGCATTCTGTATCTGACATCTGTGTGGTAGGCCTTAAACCCTACAGCTTGGAAAAGAGTGAAACCATACCGCCAAACTAAAGTGTATCCCCATTTAATGCAAAAAATTGCCTATGACATGATTGACGTGATGATTCTGGACAGAACTGCTTATGACGGGGCATTTTTTTGCTTTATGCCTCAATCATCACAAACTCGATACATGCGCGCCGTCCCCTAAAGGTCAACACAAAAGTATTGATTCCCCTCAAGCTTTTATTGGTCCTGTACACTTACTCCTGGACTCTCCAAGTCCCTCCCTGTGTGAGTTCACCGACGGACATGTGCCGGGAGATTAGGCTCGGAGGAAAGGGGGTAAAAAAGCAATACGTTGAGGATTAGGAAGGCGAAAATAATGTGATTAGCCCCGAGCTTCCAACTTCCAACTGTGTGTGTGTGTGTGTGTGTGTGTGTGTGTGTGTGTGTGTGTGTGTGTGTGTGTGTGTGTGTGTGTGTGTGTGTGTGTGTGTCTGCTTTTCCTTTCTAAGCCAAGTCTTAGTATAGCGGCGTTAAAAGCACAATTATCGCTCTCGGCTTTGCTGAACACATGGTTGTTCTGTTTGCTTTGTAAACAGTAGCACCTGATTTGGACCCCCCCCACCTCTATCCCACCCTACCCCTCCCTCTATCGCCGCTTCAATCTCCTCCTACTTTTCCACTACTCTGCCTCGGGGAAGGAGATAACGGTGTGTGTGAGTGTGTGTGTGTGTGTCTGTGTGTGCATGGAGGTGGGTTGTTCAAATCACCTGGGCCTTTTTTTTAGTTGAGCTAAGAAGTGGGCGGGGCAACACCTGTTCACCCAGGTAAGACGAGTGTTGACCTTATTTAGTGTGGACACTTTGGAAGGTTAACACAGTAGACAGGAGTTTGTGTGTGTATGCGCCTGTGTTTGTTTATGAGCATGCGTGTGAATGTGTGTGTATATGCGTGTGTGTGCGTGTGTGTATGCATGTGTGTGTCTGTGTGGTATGTTTGCACGTGCCTTCTCTTGTTCCGGCTGGGCTGGTATGTCCTTCTCCTCGGGCAGGTCACATTGGAGCTAGGTCCCGCCCCCCTTCCCAGTCCTACCTCTCCACTCCAGGTCCCACACCACCACCGCTCTGTCAATAAGGGTCTGGTTCTCTGCCAACGGCGAATGTTCCCAACAAGCAAATAGCGCAACCAACCAGCCAATGGCGTGACCAGCCAGCCAATAGAACAACCAACCAGCCAGTAGCGCGACCAGCCAGCCAATCGCGTGTCCAACCAGCCAATTGTGCGACCAGCCCGCCAATAGCGTGTCCAGCCAGCCAATAGCACGACCAACCAGCCAATAGTGCGACAAACCGGCCAATAGCGCGACCAACCGGCCAATAGCGCGACCAACCGGCCAATAGCGCGACCAACCGGCCAATAGCGCGACCAACCGGCCAATAGCGCGACCAACCGGCCAATAGCGCGACCAACCGGCCAATAGCGCGACCAACCGGCCGATAGCGCCACAAACCGTCCGATAGCGCGACCAACCGACCAATAGCGCGACCAACCGACCAATAGCGCGACCAACCGGCCAATAGCGCGACCAACCGGCCAATAGCGCGACCAACCGGCCAATAGCGCGACCAACCGGCCAATAGCGCGACCAACCGGCCAATAGCGCGACCAACCGGCCAATAGCGCGACCAACCGGCCAATAGCGCGACCAACCGGCCAATAGCACGACCAACCGGCCAATAGCGCGACCAACCGGCCAATAGCGCGACCAACCGGCCAATAGCGCGACCAACCGGCCAATAGCGCGACCAACCGGCCAATAGCGCGATCAACCGGCCAATAGCGCCACAAACCGTCCGATAGCGCGACCAACCGACCAATGATGCGACCAACCAGCCGATCGCGCCACCAACCAGCCAATCACGTGACCTTGCTCATTCTTCTTCTTCTCCTTGTTTGCAGTGAGCAGCGATCTCCCCGCCCTCCACGCCCGCCCATCCCCCCCCCCCCCCTGTCCCTCTGTCCAGAGCCAGGTCTGCGATGCCCCCCCCGACGAAGGCCGTGGCCGCCGTGGAGCCCCCCGATGGAGGCTGGGGCTGGGCGGTGGTCCTGGGAGCCTTCATCTCCATCGGCTTCAGCTACGCCTTCCCCAAAGCCACCACCGTCTTCTTCAAGGACATCCAGAAGATCTTCGGGACGTCCTACAGCCAGACAGCCTGGATCTCCTCCATCATGCTGGCCGTCATGTACGCCGGAGGTAAGCCCCCCCCACCCAACTGGTGGTTAGGTCTGGTGAATCTCTCTGTCTCTGTCTCTTTCTCTTTCTCTTTCTCTCTCTCTCTCTCTCTCTCTCTCTCTCTCTCTCTCTCTCTCTCTCTCTCTCTCTTCTCTCTCTCTCTCTCTCTCTCTCTCTCTCTCTGACTACCTCTATCACACACACAAACACACACACACACACACACACAAACAAACACACACACACACACACATACACATACACACACACACACACACACACACACACACACACACACAAACACACACACACATAATCATGAAACATTAATATAAATACTGCTATTAGATTTTTTTATGGCTTTTATTTTCGAAAATCGAGTGATTTTCGAAAGATGACATCTTTATTATTCTGAGGGTCATTTGGTTCATATTGAGAAGCGACCCATTTGGTCGTTTAGGTCGGAGATCATGCTGAACACACACATCACCGCTGTGCTTCGGGGAACGCTGTAAACTGTATGTTTAAACAAAACCACGAGCCAATATTTGGCACAATTTAAATCATTATGTTTGTGTAATGTCCAAGAAATATACAGAAGTAAACAGAAGGCCAGAGGGCATATGGAAAAAAAAAATTGCATCTTTTCACATCCAATTTCTGATCTTTTATTGGAGTTAAGAAAGTTGGCTGACTACTAAAGCTGACGCCAAAATTGAAGTGTCACCATTTTGACCTTGACTCAATGCCAAATATCCGAACGTCAGATTGTACAAGTTGTTGCCAAGGGCAACTTGAAGCTTCATAATCTGAATAAAAACAAGTACTAAACTATCGTTTAAGTACTTGTTGAGGATGTTTTATACATTTCTGAAGGATGCATCAATACTTCCCTCAGGAGCTTCGACAAAATATGTCCAAATGCTACACTATAGTGTTTCACCGAGGTGCTAAGAGCTATGGAAGTGTAAAACAAATACTGGACATTTTGAAGGACATCGCAGGTATTCACTGGCCTGTATAAAGTGCCTTCCTCCCATTGAAAAGCGCTTTTTAAACTTCTCTTCAGCAAACTTACCCACAGCTCTCTGCACTGAACAGCCGTCCATCTTATTAACTGGGTGTATCTTTTGTTCCACTTTCATGACTCATATGACAACGCTGTTGATTCATATAATTATTCAGGTAACCGGGTATAATTACTCAGGTATTATTACTCAGGTGTTATAATAACTAGACTGTGCCCTGACTCATATGGACGTTATCGTCGTAGTTAACCAAGGGGTTCCTGAAGACTGTGGAATTACCTCGGCCCCTAGTGAAATCCGCAACATATGCTCATTACCGTGTCTGAAAAGAGAGTGAGGTGATCACGATGTCTCTGTACAAACAGTTCACCAACGCAGCCTCTGCCTTTGCAGCCTTTAAACGCATTCACAATCAAATTAAGCCATAAAGAAATGAAGGCATTCATATATACGTTTTTGAAAAAACCACTTGCACACACCGATGGCGGGGTCATCCACGCAAGGCCACCGCCAGCTCGTCGGGAGCAGTTGGGGTGAGGTGTCTTGCTCAGGGAAACCTCGACACTAGGAGGAGCCGGGGATCGAACTAGCAACCTTCAGGTTACAACTTGTCAACCCGCTATACCTCTTGAGCCACTGCCGCCTTACTTTAGAAAATGTTATGGCCATCCCACTAGGTCCCATGCAACCAGCCACTTATGGCTCGTGACCCAGAGGTTGAGAACCACTAGTCGTTCTACTGTTTAAATGCACCGTCCTGTTCCCTGGTTACTGACGAGCTTCCAGGATACGAGAGAGAGAGACGGTTAATTTCCGAGACGGTATGACCGGTACGGCCCCTCAGCTGAAGTGACGAGCAAATATTGACCCAAGTGTTTATTTAAGGAGTGTCGACCATCACTCCGGTTCTCCCGCCTTGTTCTCCCGACTGGGCAAGGGGTTCAGATGTTACGTTACTACTCGTTTAGTTTAAATAATAATTCATATCTATAACAAACGATACACATTGAGAACCGATAGCCCCCTGAGACGTCCCATCTCCCGTTTGCATTGCTAATATATTTGCTTCACTATCGGTGTTTAGCTCAAAAGTGGGGTTCAGCACTGCGTACCTTGAGAGAGCTACTCTGGGGTAATATGCTAAGCAGGCTTTGTCCCAGTGCAGCCGTTCTTAACCTGAGCAATGCCTTTGTCCAGATCCCCGGGTGATCTCTTTCACTATGTGTCAGGAGAGCAGGAGAGCACAATGAGGTCCTATTTATTTACATTTGCAGTGCCAAATATTTGCATTGCGAAATATGTTAAAGGCACCCAGTGCAACTTTCGAGGCTTAAAAATAAACATTCAATTTCTAGTCTTTTTTACACATAGTAAGTTTCAATAACTCCATACCATTACATACCGACATTCAAGCAGCAAAGATGAGACGTTGTTGTGTGGTGAGAACTGATAGAAAATCGATAACAACAACAATGCCGCCATTTTCTTTATTTTTTGTAACCTACAATAAATAAAGCAGGCTTCCAGTCAATGGAAAAATGGCTTCTCCCCACCGGCGATTGTTGTTGTTTACGATTTTCTATCAGTTCTCACCACACAGCGACGTCTCATCTTTGCTCCTTGAATGTCGATATGTAATGGTATGGAGTTATTGAAACTTACTACGTGTAAAAAAGACTAGAAATTGAATGTTTATTTTTCATTGAATGTTTACATAAAGTTGCACTGGGTGCCTTTAACCATTTTACCCCTCTCATCTCTGGATCAAAAAATGTTGCCTGCAGACCTTTTGTTAAAGTAAACACTTATGCCCAGAAAGCATGGCCCTGTCAGGAAGTACGTGAAGGAATGTTTCGGAATTTGAACACGGAAATTAGGCTTCAGTCCTTATTGAGACATACATTCCTGTTCAGGGAGCATGGCTCGGTTAAAACAATAGATTCCCGTTTTCTTGTGTCATGCTGCAAGGATTGAGTCTTGATTTGTCTTTGTAGGATCTCAGCTTTATGTCAGAGTGCTAAGATGCGTTTTGTGTTGCTTTTGTTTGGCTACGATCTCCCCAACCACCTGTCCACCCTGTCGGCCTTGTTAGATTAGCCACATAAAAGACTGTGGCTGTGACGCTGCCAGAAAAAGACATAGTAGAAATAGTTTCCACAGTCAGTGGTGCGAGGAACAAAGCAGGCGCGCTATGATCGCACATCTAGTGACAATGACCTCACTGTCAATCATAGACGGTGACTTCTGCTTTGGAACGCATTCAAGAGTTAGGGGAAGATTAAAAAGGGCCCTTTCCTCATGGCTAACCCTTTGTTTTGTTTTATTTATTACTGTTCGTTTTTTGGTGGTTTTAAAAGCGAGAAAGGTCATCTCAGTGTAGTGTGCCAACATGTCACACACACACGGAGTGTGTGAGCGGTTTGATATTTGACTACGCTCCCTAACTCTGCAGAGGCTGGGGTCCAGGTGGCGGCGGTGGTTACGTCACGTGTAGAGACGGGGGTTTCCCTGAACTGCGTTATCTTCCGTGTTATCATAAACCGACTCTGCAGAGGCCCGGAGATCAACTGGCTGGGAGCGCACACACGAGGGCGCACGACTTCATGACACGCTCAGACGCGACAAGGCAATGGATGGAATGGGAAACGCACAAAATAAGAACACAAAAGAATAAGGCAAAATAAGAACACCAAAGAATAAGAACACAAAAGGGTAAGACAAAATAAGAACACAAAATAAGAACAAAAAGTAATAACACAAAATAAGAAGAACTCAAAATAAGAAGAACAAAAAGTAATAACACAAAATAAGAAGAACTCAAAATAAAAACAAAAAATAAGAGGAAGACAAAATAAGAAGGAGAGAAAATCATAAGAACACAAAATAAGAAGAAACTAAATAAGGAGAACACAAAATAAGGACAGAAATTAATGACGCAAAATAAGAACACAAAATAAGAACTTGTGGGGGGGGGGGGGAGGGATTTGGATGCATGTCTGTGTCTCAAGTGCTTCGTTCCGTTTACTAAACACACCACCCAAAGGGTCATGGAAAGATATGGGAAAACATAATGTGTTATTCCCGTTTGGGAAGGGGAACTGTTATATTTAGCTTGGCTGGCGTTTGGTCCGCACTGTAATGATGTCCGTGAGGGGGGGGGGGGACTGTGTGTGTGTGTCTGTGTCTGGGGGGGTCTCACTGCGGAGGATAAGCCCATTTCAACAGGCGTTAATGCACTGGCTCAGGGGCTTCCCGTCTCGGCCAATCGGGGCCCTCGAGATCCGCAGAGAATGCTGATCACAGCCCTGTATGCAAATGAGCTGAACTTGTTTCCTCAAGGACAAACTACAAAGGAAAAAAGAGAGGGGGGGGGATTCACGCGGGGGGGAAATGTCAGATGACCTCTTTTGCTCGTCAAGGTTTTTTTTTTTAAAGACACAATGACTGACAGAACCACAATAACGTGCCTTGCTTAATGACTTTAATTTCTTGTTGTCCTGAATTTTAAGTTTTTACAGTTGCTAGACACTAGTCTCTTTATAAATATTGAGTAGTGTGTGAATTGACATGAATCAAGATATATACTGCCGTTTCTTATATTTCTTATATTTAAAAGCGCTAAATAAATTCAATGAATTATTATTATTATTATGTAATATTTTAAGTTTCTCTCATAATCACAAGGGCTAATTAAGTTGAAAAAGTAGTAACCATTCCAATAGGTGTACCATTATTAACTTGTGTTATATATATAATATATATTGCGTGTTACATAAATTGTGTTGCATGTATTAAATATATTATATAGATTGTTAATTGTTATGTAATATAAATTATTATAATTATGATATATATGATAGATATTGTGCGTTATATATATATATATATATATATATATATAAAATATGTCACATCTATATAATATATGATATATTCTATTATATTGTGTGTTCTCACCCCAGGGCCCATCAGCAGTATCCTGGTGAATAAGTACGGCTGCAGGCCCATCATGATCATGGGGGGCTTCCTGTCCTCCATCGGCATGATCTCCGCCTCCTTCTGCAACAACATCATCCAGCTGTACATCTGCATCGGGGTCATCGGAGGTGAGGCCCCACGCCGGCCATAAGCCCGCTTACCGCTCACCCGCTAAGCACCGGCTTCTGAGAACACCGTTATAAATAGACAAAGGGCTCGTAGCCGTCGCTTGTCATTGTTGTCATGTCCCTGGTTCACGGTGGTGGAAACGATCTACCTGTTAGTGGGGGGCATAGGTCATTTTCGTTAGCCTCATAATCGCCAAAGTCAAATATTTAGTTTTCGGAAAAACAGAAAAGAAAAAAAAAAAATTGGCAAACAACCCATAGGATGTTTTTATTTTTCATATACTGTACCGCTAAATTCGACGGATGTAGCCAACAAATAGATATAGCAATGAGGCAAAGTGTTAGGGGAGCAGAGTTGGGCAATTTGGCCCAAATATGACCGAGGCAGTTATGCTATTAGGCTAAGGATACGGCATTAGTAGCATCTGAATAAATGTTGTTTTATTCATGTTTAACTTAACTAAATTGAATATCGATTTTAAATGATTTAGCTGTTGGTTATTGCCAAGGTCATAGGTCATAGGGTAGAAGCATTCGAATAATAAATGTTTGCATCGCTATTCAGGTTCCGGCCTGGTCCTCATGGCATAGGTCATGGGTCAAAGGTCATAGGGTCACAGAAGTGTTTTAATCATAAATGTGTTCGTCCTTCAGGTCTGGGCCTGGCCTTCAACCTCCAGCCCGCGCTGACGATGATCGGCAAGTACTTCTTCAAGAAGCGTCCCATCGCCAACGGCATGGCCATGGCGGGCAGCCCGGTGTTCCTCAGCACGCTGGCGCCCTTCAACCAGTACCTCTTCAACGCCTTCGGCTGGCGCGGCAGCTTCCTCATCCTGGGGGGCATCCTGCTCAATTGCTGCGTGGCGGGGGCCCTCATGAGGCCCCTGGTCCCCCCCCGGGCCAAGAAGGACGAGGAGCTGGCCCCCGCCGCCCTCACCGACGGCCCGAAGCCGGAGAAGCTGAGCGTCTGGGAGACGGTGAACAAGCACCTGGACCTGTCGCTCTTCAAGCACCGCGGCTTCCTCATCTACCTGTCGGGAAACGTCATCATGTTCCTGGGCTTCTTCTCGCCCATCGTCTTCCTGGCCGCCTACGCCAAGGACATGGGCGTGGACGAGTACTCGGCTGCCTTCCTGCTCTCCATCCTGGCCTTCGTGGACATGTTCGCCCGGCCCACCATGGGGCTGCTGGCCAACTCGCGCTGGATCCGCCCGCGCATTCAGTACTTCTTCTGCTTCGCCGTGCTGTACAACGGCGTGTGCCACATCCTGTGCCCGCTGGTCAGCGACTACACGGGCCTGGTGGTGTACGCCGTGTTCTTCGGGTTCGCGTTCGGCATGGTGAGCTCGGTGCTGTTCGAGACCCTCATGGACCTGGTGGGGGCGCCGCGCTTCTCCAGCGCGGTGGGGCTCACCACCATCGTGGAGTGCTGCCCCGTGCTGCTCGGACCCCCGTTGGCAGGTAATGGACCGGTCCGGAACCCCCCCCCCCCCTCGGGACGCAAGTGTTGTTGTTAAGTGTTGAACTAAACGTTTGAAAACAAGTGTTTTGCAATATGGTTCCTTAAAAGGTGACGTGTTACACCACCAGGTGTGAGTGTGATTAGGCGTTGCAAGCCGTTTTGAAAATCTGCCTCTTATGACATTACAAGTGGCCGTGTCCACCTAGTTGTGTGCTGGATAGCAAAGGTTGCTCATCTATCTGTCATACATCTAGGTGGACACGCCCAGATGTCAGAAGAGGCAGATTTTTAAAAATTCTGGTAGCGGCTAATCACACTCACACCTGGTGATATAATATCTAACCTTTAAGCAGATCTCAAACTATACGTATCATCTTAATATGATATAATATAAAATATATATGTTATATTGTGGTGTGTGTTGTTTTTGTCTGGGTTTGTTTTATCTTGCCGTCCATTCGTCACGTTGCTGGCTGCTTGACCTTTTTGAAAGTGGCCTCGAATGCTACAGACCTTTTGTTTTATTCGTAGGATTAGCAAGAGAAATTGCGTAATATAAAAATACAATAGTCAGAGTATAGCGAAGGCATTTATATTGTCCTGACCACAAACAACAGACATTGTTCAGATTGAAAAGTATTATTCTCTTTTTGTTTTTAATTTATAGCTTAGTCTTTGTTTGAGCCAAGGGGATGAACATTTCCATCAAGCATAAAACCAATAGGCTTGTGACTTAATTGAATTTGTTCCTTTTATTTTAATTAAAAGTTGCACAGATTAGTTTTTGACTCAACTTTTCGCTTTCTTCCAGGCAAACTGGTGGACGTCACAAAAAGCTACAAGCAGATGTACTTCTGCTGCGGCGTGGTGGTCATCATCGCGGCCATCTGGCTCTTCATCGGCAACTTCATCAACTACAGGCTGCTGGAGCGCGAGCGCAAGCAGGCCGACTCGTACAAAAGGACTGAGACGGACGACCCCGACGCCGCAGTGCAGTACCGGAAGGGCTCTGAGGGGGGCGACAAAGCCACCGCAGAGCTGGCCAAGAAGGACGGCAAAGACGGGGATGCCGTGCAGCGGGAGACCAACATCTAGTCGGGTCCGTTGGTTCTGACACTGTGACCTCCTCGCTTCCACCGTCACCAACAACAACATCAACAACAATAGCAACAAACACCGCCACAACTCCCAAAGCACACCACGCTCCGATCTGCTTGGGGAGTTCGGAAGCGGGCGATTACAGAGCGGTTACGAACCCGGGCTTCTTGGGAAGTCTTATCGTCAGAACTCCTCCAATACTAACTGCCAAAGTAACAGCTGTTTTTTATAAGATGTTGGTGAGGATTCACCGTAACCGTCGTCGCTTTTTGTCGTCCATAATTCCAACCTCGCGTATTACCGATGTATCACCATGGAGACATTGTTGACGCGTGTAAAACAGGGTCTCGGCGTTGAGACTTTAAAACCAGGGTTCTTGTGTTTGAATCGTCTTGACAACAGTGATATAATGTTGTTTTGTTTGTTTGTTCAATGTATCAATCCTACGCTGTGGTTCCCATGGGAACAGTTAAACCATGCAAAGTCATCCACTCCCTTCCAGGGCACTGCATTTCACTGATCCGTTTTCTGGAGATCAGCAAAAAGGTGAAAAAGAGTCACGTTACTACTTTTGTGTAGTTATGACTCAAATTGTTAACTTCAAATTGCTAACTGTAATGTAGTGGGAGCCGGACTGGGTGTGATGGTCGAAGCCACCACTGTTAATCCCTGGTGAGGTCCTTTTTGCACGGCAGCTCGCCCTTATCAACATATTATCATGTTCTTCATCTGGCAAAATATTTAACCCTCCTTAACCGATTACGCCAATTTAAAAAGAAATCCACTGCTAAATGGCGACAAGGAGTCAAATAATGAGCGAAGCCCTAAAGAAAAAACAGATGGGTTCACAGATTAATGTTTTGTTGAGGAAAGGATGTAGTAAAGAATGTTGAATTTGTGCTGTTTATCACCTGCTCCATATTGAAAAATGCAGGCCACATATGCTGCACCAAAGTCAACAAAATCAAGAGGCTGCATTTCATTCCAGAAACATCTTGAGAGATACATTTCATTCATTTCAATGTACTCCATCTTTCTGGAGCTTAAGAAGTGAGATTGCAGCAATGACAAAATCGTCATGTACTGTTCTTTGACCAAACATGGAGCCATAAACAACACAATGTTGTTTTAATCACTTCTACAGGGAAATGCATATCTCCCAGCACGCAAGGTTATTCTGAAGAATAACAGAAATGAATACAGAATATATATTCTGGAGGTGTTCTGCCTTAACCGTAATGATTGAATGCCGTGAGGTTGTGCAAGCAAATACTTTTGAGTATTACACCATAAAGGAACGATGAGCCTTTTGTTGACAATGGCATTCATGCTGCGGTGCTGTGGTATGTCGTTGCATTTTGCTGTTGTGGTGCGTCGTTGGTATTTATCGTAACAAAATCATAGAATATTTTTGTACAAAAACCGACAAAAAAACACAAAAGAAAAACAAATAACTGCTATTTGTTTTGAGACAGGATGTGGGCTGTTTGTGAAGAATTTTAACCCAACTAACAACTCGCATTAACTTTAAAACGTTGTCTTCCTATCTAATAAATCCCTGCTAACATTCATGCTATTCTGGATGTAAAGGAATATTAGGGATTCCATTGTCTGTGATATATACTTAAATAATTTAAAGGTTGGGTATGGAATTCTTTTTTTTGGCCATTTTTGCAAAATTACTTGAAATCCTTATCATAACCCACTTACAGCCACTGAGTTAGAAGTACTGACATGAAAATTAAACAAGTCAATCATCTGTGGAACGGGCAGGGCTCGAAAAAACTCCAGCCAATGATTTCCAGAACCACCGAGCGTCATTGGACAGTAAGTACGTCAATCAAACGGTCGTTCTGCACTCCCACTCCCCCGCTCCCCGGGCGCGACCCCTTCGTGCACGTCCTCAAAGCTCGTGACCCAGAGCAAGCTTCTGTTTTATTGTTATCCTGCGGTAGCTACTGGAGCTAGCTAACTAGCTAATCCACATTTGGACCTAGCACTAGAAGACAACCCTAAACTCCAACCTAGCTAGTCTGGCTCACTCTCGCGCGCATCTGTGTTCGCGCTCGTGCCATTTGACCATTTGAGTTGTGTATTTTCAAAATCTGCTGGCATTTCTCAAATCTCATACCCAACCTTTAATTATTGCAAAATATTAAATAGATTAAAATGTATGCTCAAAAGTGTGTCATGAATTTAATCCAACATTGGTCAAATGTCGTACCTGATTGAAGAAGCCATAGCAGTGTTGTGAATCTGGAGAACTTGGAAGTATTTTCTGATCAAAATAATTTCTCTCTAACTCTTTCCCGATTTAGTTGTTGCTTTATAGGAATTACTTGAAATGTCTATTTTAATTTGTTTCTACTAATGTAGACTCATTTAATTGTTAAGTTAATGGTTATGTGCTCCTGAAAAGAAACATTATTCAGAAAAAATAACAATCATTTCAATATTAGTTTTAATTGACTGGACTCCGGAAAGGGTGGACAATTAAATCAGCTTTCAAATCACATGTTCATCTTGTAAACATCTATGTTTCTACAATGTATGACTAATTAGAAAGAAATTCATGTTTGTTTGCTTTGTCACAGCTCTGTGGTTGGTGATTAGGTTATTTATGGATCTGCTTGTGCATTAATCGTCATCCATCTACAGGGAATCGAGTATTATTCACAGAGAACACTGTGGGCAATAAAGTGGCATCATAAGCCTCACCAGGACATTCCCTGTGTTGCTCTGGAACACCACTCTGTCCGGGCAACCGATTCGAACTGTGAGGTGTTTTTTTTTTAATGTTAGTTTGTTTGCTGGGTTATTTTGTTCTGGATTTTGCTTTTCTCACCTGATAAACCTGTACAACGAAGAACATTAGAATGAAGCACTTTTTCATGGCACTTTTTCTGTGGCGCTGGCTTGTGTACAAACTAGAATCCTCCCTATGCAAACATACACGTTGTAGTTGCCTTGTGTCCTGCTCATTGTGTGAGGTCCCAGCCTTGACCAAACTCGTCACCGTGACCACACCGTTGTGAAGCTATTGTCAGGGTTTAAGAAACTTTGAAACAACTCTGAGAAGGCTCGTTGTCTGATGTCAATGCATAGGACAGCAAAACAGTCTGTGATATTGACATGAGTATTGACGTTTGACCTGTCCTAAGAGATTGTTACCTATTCCCGTTCAAAACGAGGTTTAATAACATATAGG
>NC_044051.1:5526982-5556982 GCF_902167405.1 Gadus morhua | reverse complement strand
CAAAACAACGAACGAACAGAAGGAAATCAAACAACGGCTACAGGAAACACACGCACACACACCCTCTCCTATTTTTTAATCGTCTTCAAACCTGTTTGATCGATCAGCGTCATAAAGCATTCCCCCGACGCATGCAGATATCATTCACCTGCTGCCGAAGTTAGATAAAGGTTGTGTAGATACAACCACAGAGGGTGTATCTTTGGGGCTATGGAATTACACTCCAATGTGCTGACTGAAGAGATAACAGTGCTGGCCTGTACAGCGAGTGTCCCTTCGCTGTACCTTTTCCTGCTCCGACACAAACAACGGAATCCACTGTCGCTGTTGTCTACTGTGGCATCCTCATCACTGCTGATTAGAAATCAGTTGGTGTGCATGTGGTGAAGTGTTGAAAAACAATGTAAGCAGGGAAACCTCCACTTACTGCTTCCACCAGTGGATTCCTGAGCTAGTTTCGGTCTTTGTCGAGGTTGGGCACACCTTCCGACTAACTGAAGTATCTCAGGGGGAAGAGCAGGTCGTCGGGAAAACCAGAAGGTTGCTGGTTCGATCCCCGGCTCTTCCTCCCAGCTAATTCCGGGGAGTGTCCCTGGTAGCGATACGCCTCACCCGAGCTGCTCCCTGAGGACGGCCTGTTCTCTCGCAAGGTGGGCTGAACGTGTGGATGAATGGGTGAACACGAGGCACGAGGGATGGACCGATCCCGTCATTTTGATGAGGCTCATCCTTGGTTCCTCCCACGAGGTCCTTCCCCAGCCTATCTTGTGTTCCCAGCTTGTTAAAAGCCATCATCCGTTAATGACTTAACGTCGTCTCAGGTGGAGCTCATTACGCCTCCTAATGATATCACCTCGTCTCCTCGTGAGAGGAGCCAGCTCCTGTGTTCCGAGTCCATTGCAAGATCCTAGTGCTAGCGTGGAGTTTGGCGTTGCAGCCAGACCCGCCGCTCCCCGTACGCAGAGTGCGTAGGGCACCAAGTACCTGGGGAGGCACCAAAAATTAAGGTTTGTAGAAAAATAAAAATAAAAATACATTTTTGAAGAAGAAGAAGAAGAAGAAGAAGAAGAAGAAGAAGAAGAAGAAGAAGAAGAAGAAGAAGAAGAAGAAGATTAGTCATGAAGAGGGCAAATCAGCTGTTTTTACCTAATATATAAAAAGAGGCCCCCCTCCGCTCGCTTAGGGCACCGAAACGGCCAGCAGCGGCCCTGGTTGCAGCCGATGAGGTGCAGGTGAATGGTAAATAAATGGACTGCATTAATGCGGCGCTTTTCTAACCAGTGGCCACCCAAAGCGCTTTACAGTAATGACTCACACACCGACGGCGGTGTCATCAACCACGCAGGGCGAAAGCCAGCTCGTCAGGAGCAGTCAGGGGGAGGTTGTGTTTCGCTCAGGCACACCTCCACACTCCACACACATCGCTGGGAGGAGCCGGGGATTGAACCAGCAACCCTTCCGGTTACTAGCAACCAACCCGCTCTACCTCATGAGCCACATGCGGCCCCAACTGGTGGCTCTCTGGTGACACGTTGTCAGCTGAGGGTCTGTCTGGTGGGCGGGTGGGTCTGGTCTTCGCCCTGGATCTACCAGACATACCTTCTACGGGCTGCGGGTGGTGATGGCGCAGGACAAGGCCCTCTGGGGTTTCAATCCACAGCGTGGACTGGTGAGCATGACTTCTCGGCTGGTCTACGGAAGCGCCGGTGAGGATGAAGTGGGCTCCATGAACACCTCCCCCTGTTTATCAGGAGTAACATATTACAAGTAATTACAGACTCGCTTTGAGGTTTATTATCCTGGAAATGTTTTGAGCCCGTATCTCTCAAGACA
This sequence comes from Gadus morhua, assembly GCF_902167405.1. Taxonomy (NCBI): domain Eukaryota; kingdom Metazoa; phylum Chordata; class Actinopteri; order Gadiformes; family Gadidae; genus Gadus; species Gadus morhua. The sequence goes on along the minus strand of NC_044051.1, from coordinate 5,555,149 downwards.
GCCGCTGGTGCTGCTTTGCAATGCTCTGTCAAACGACTCTTTATCTTTGAGTATATTTGTTTTATCGGGATTTCATTGAACTAAAGTTTTGGGTTGAGGAAAGTTGAATCAACCTGAAAAACATAAAAACAAAGGGAGAATGAATCTGAGGTACATTTAAATTGGGTTAGAGATTCACATCTCCCCACTTCACATCGCACGCTCTTTTTCAATGGCGTCACGCCTGAGCGAATCACAGTCGTCAAGTCTTCCCTGCTGAGTGGAGGCCGCGTCCTCATTGGCTGGTTGTAGCATCGGCCAATGCTCTCTGACCTCACGAGCTGCAACCAGCCGATAACGGCACACTATAGAGAGCCGGTTTCCCTGTATGTTCCTGAGGATCACACTAGGTGAGCAGGGCCAGTCCGATACGGTAATGGGGACCAGGTTCCAGGGGTTGTCCCAGGGTTCAAAGGTCACGGTTGAACCGGCACTGGCTGAGATATGAGACCGTGTTCACATCAGTGTCTGTGAATTTACAGCTTCACAGACCGTTGAAGCTGTTGTCATGCACATTAACATTCACATGAAGGGTGTTTAGCAGATGCTCTTATCCCAAGGGACTTACAATAAGTACATTTGTCAGAAGAAAGCGAAAGAATATATTGCTGTCGGTACGGTAAGGATGGTCATAGAAATAATTATGTACGTAAATATGCAAAGATACTCCTATATGGCTTAACCTCAAACAGCTGTGTTTGTTAATCAATGCGCATATCTACTATATACTGTATAGCGAACGACGTAGGTATGCATTCATATAGATACATATCATGGTGTCACATGACTTCCAACAGCCAATGGGAAGGAGAGGTACTATCACACCGTGCGTCATTAAACACACGTTATGTCAAAGGCTCACGTCTCGCAGCGACGGGGGGGTGCGGAGCAGCGGTTGTTAGTACGACTCCGAAGGGTGGCGGGCAAACACTTCTGTTGAGGCGGGGGGAGGCCGGGGGGGCGCCATGTGGTGAGGGGGAGAGGTGGTGCAGTTCATTAACACCTCCAGGGAGGGATGGGGGAGGGGAGGAGGGAGGGAGGGAGGGAGGGAGGGGGGGGGGGGGGGGGGGGGGAGGGGGAGAGAGAGGAGGGAGAGAGGGAGAAGAGAGAGAGAGAGAGGGATGGAGAAGGAGAGAGCGGAAGGGAGGGAGAGAGAGAGGGGGGAGGGAGGGGAAGAGAGAGGGATAAAGAGGGAGAGAGCGGAAGGGAGGGAGAGAGAGAGAGAGGGGGGAGGGAGGGGAAGAGAGATGGGGAGAGAGAGAGAGAGAGAGAGAGAGAGAGAGAGAGAGAGAGAGAGAGAGAGAGAGAGTGAAGACAGAGAGACGCAGGCATTTGATTGGTCCAAAAACACCCCTGTTCAATTCCATTTTTAAGAGGAGGGTCAGGGGGGCGCTCACGTGAAGATTTACTTCTGTGACTGCAGGTAGGTCTCACACACACACGCACACACACTGTGTGTGCGTGTGTGTGTGTGTGCATATTTGTGTGTGTGTGAGTGCGTGTATATGTGTGTGCTTCTGTGTCTGTGTGTGTATTGTGTATCTGTGCGTGTGTGTATCGCTGTGTGTGTGTGTGTGTGTGTGTGTGTGTGTGTGTGTGTGTGTGTGTGTGTGTGTGTGTGGGGGGTGTGGGGGTGTGTGTGTGGGGTGGTGTTTGTGCATGTATCTGTGTGTGTGTGTGTGTATCTGTGTGTGTGTTCTGTGTGTATGTGTGTGGATTTGTGTGTGTGTGTGTGTGTATCTGTGTTTGTGTATCTGTGTGTGTGTGTGTGTGTGTGTGTGTGTGTGCGTTTATCTATATGTGTGTGTGTGCGCGTGCGTGTGTGAGACCGTCCCCGACCCCTGAAGGAGAGCCAGAGAGCGGGGTTGACCCGTTAGAGGGCGCCGGTTGATGTGACCTTAACAGTGAGTGGAGTTAATGGGGCCCCCCCCCGTCAGGAGCCTCTCCTGCTGGGGCCCCTGATGAGAGGGGGCTCCCTGATGAGAGGGGGCTCCCCTCTCCTCCCTCTGGAGGAAACAGAACGCTAATAATGCGCGGATGAAGTGTCGAGTTGCGGGGACTGCGATTGGTTGCCTGGACTCTCCTTATGGTCTACCGGCCAGCACCCCATCACCAGAGATAGACTTTACTTTTGATTTAAACTAAATTATTTAAAATGTTTTTCCTGTATGCATGTATGTATGTATGTATGTATGTATGTATGTATGTATGTATGTATGTATGTATGTATGTATGTATGTATGGTATGAATGGTATGAATGGTATGTATTGTATGATTGTATGCATGGTATATGTATGGTATGTATGTACGTATTAATGTATGTATGCATGTATGTATGTAGGTAAGTCCACTATGGCCCCCACTGCATTCCTGATCATCCCCGGAAGGGGGGGTCCCCCACTCTGCATTCCTTTCTCCAGATTTCTTCCTTGCTAATTAAGGGAGTTATTTATTGCCCTCTTGGGGGCTAGGGTCAGGGGAGGGTCATAGAAATATGGCCTGTTGAGCCCTTTGAGCCTGTACCTGTGATTAAGGGCGATTGCAAATAAATTTGAATTTAATTGAACAGATGGCTTCCAGCTTACCGGAGTCTTGATCTGGGGGTGCAGTGGGTTAGAGTGCTGCACCCCCCCCCCCCCCCCCCCCCAGCCAAAGAGGTTCCAGGTTCAATCCCCAAAGTCTCCCTGTAGCCTCCACGAGGAAGACTGTGTATCCCCTACCTGTGTACCATGCCTGTCACTGCTGATTAGTGTCTGATGGAAGACAAAGATGGATCCGTAAACAAAGACGGCCTGTGCGGTCGCTGAAGGTCAGGCGGTTCGCCCGCCGTTCCTCTGGGAGTCGGAACGCAATTCTACTTCCTGTCCCTTATTCGATCATTCATCCGACTTAAGATGAGTGATCGGGAGAACAAACACGAGGTTGCGATAACGTTTGTTTTTATGCTTAAACATAATGGGGTTTGCTGTTTTTCATTCCACACTCGCGTGAAAGTTAATATACTTCCCTTCAGCCGCTGAGCAGCATATCATTCCCGGCGCGGGGAATGACTCAAGCCCAAACGCGACGTGTGATTTGACATTTTAATGGTCTCGTGGAAGCATGTTGTATGAGAAACAGAATATGGAGAGAGATTATTGGATTGCACTGAGGCAGTGCTTTGCAGAGTAAGGATAGCAGGCCGCTTCTTTCGCTCGAACGTTACATCAGAAAGGGAAGGAAAAACGGACAACACGTTTAAACCGAGATTGAACGGTGTTTAAAACGTGATAATTTGTTTCCTTAAAAAGCGCCGACATGGAAGTGGGTTTGTCCCCTGATCTTTGCATCGCACACTTTAGTTCATTATGTTTGAGTCACACTTGTGTGCACACTCCAAACTGTCCTCACAATCAATTATAATACTCCTCATTAGGGAGGAAACTGTTTCACAGCGATGGAGCCATAGGCCTTACTTGTCCGCGTTAAGACACATTAATATGTTCCTGACTCGTGTTTATTTATTTATTACAGTGAATCACGGGTCTGCAAATGAATAACCACAATATTCATGGTCACAAGGCTTGTGGTGTTAGTTTACGCGTACAATTAAATTTTCTGCATAAATCATACACGGTTTCATGATCTATATATTAGTACATTAAATGTGATTTATTGCATTGTTAGAGGACAAGAAAGCAGGTTACTTCCCATGATTATGTCTGTGCTTTCTCTTTAAAGGGAAATATCAACCCTGGTTTCAAATTAAAATGTTTGATGGCTACCAGAGCGTAAAACACATTAGTTTCTAAATAAAAGCTCTGACATGGTGAGGTATTTTCTTTTTAGCAAATTAATTTCTATTGTCCTATGTACATGTCACGTGAAAATGGAATGGCAGATGTGAGTGGAAAATACAATAATTCAAGAGAGTTGCAGCATTCAAATGCATTTATTTAAAATGTCTAGTGAAAAGGGTTTAATTCCGCATTTCAGTGCCTGAACTATTTTCCGGTATGAAGAAAAAGGAATGTCAGACCGTTTTATTTTTATAGGCACAGACGCCTAGTGACATGGGCGCATGACGATAGAAAATAGTGGGCCAAAAATACATAGGCATGTCACAATTCAAGTGTTTTATTGTCACTCGTGCAGAAAACAAACGCAGAGTCATTCTGTGCATTGAAGTTCTTTTCGACATGGAAGGCAAAGAATATGTAGGGTTAATAGATTAAAAGATGTGGCAAGAAGTGCATCATATAGTTCATAGGTAATAGAACAAGCCTTCTTAATAAGTAGATATATAATAGTATATATCTATATCTATATATTTTTTATATATAATAAAAATGAAAAGTTTAATAAAATGACAATGACACTATCGACAGTTCTATAGAATATAGTCTAAAGTGGAATGTGCCATAGAATACTTCCATTTATTTAAGATAACATACATTGAACGTACAATTAGTGTTCACGTGATCAACACGATCAACGACAACGTAAGCGCCAGTTTCTGAACCTATCACGCATTTTGTGAAACTATTGCACATTTTCATTTGAACCCGGGTTTGAAATGCATACCCTCCCCAACGCCCTGAGCAGTCGCACTGCAGGCTGTGATCAACCTACGTTACGAGGCTCGCGCCCGCCGGAGGTTCGCCCCGTTCTGTCGCTTTGTTAAACGAAACTTTAATCAATGCGGAGGCAGGGAGGATTAATTAAGGGATGCATTTGGAACCATGGAAATTGATTTCATTTGTGGGCTCTTCAAGCAATTAAATAAATAAGTTGCCTCAGCTTTGTAATTAGTGTAATTAAAAAACGTACAAGATTCTAATATATATATATTTTTGATCACATTGAGGAACACGTGAGTTGACGTTTTTTTAATCGTATTATTTCATTATTTGCAGGTGAATCCTAATCAAGTGTTTTGTGTAAGGCTTACTCCCGTGCACAGTTATGTTTCATTTTGAAACGTCTTCCCAGGTCCCAAGGGGAGAGCAAAAACACAGCGTTTTAAACACTGCTACGCTTCCACCGCGTTTCATAAAAAAAGTATAACGATGTAAACATCGCGCCCCGCCGAAACAAACGGTATTCCCACCTGCACTCTGGTTCTCCGCGTCTTCCCCCTCTCTCTCCTCGCTACCGTCTCCTCAACGCACAAAGCCAGTAAAACACGAGCTATACATTCAAAACAGAATACCGCTTGCTGCGTAGTGCGCCCTTGAAACCGAATCCCCCCCCCCATCCCCAAAGTGGAACTCATTCTCAGGGCTGTTCGCCGAGTTAAAGCAGACCGCCCCGCTCCTTAAACCCAGGGCCGCCGGCCTTCAGCTAAAGAACGTGTTCCAGAATATTCTGAAGCGTTCTGCTGCTCGTGAGGTTCAGGGATGCTCTGGCGGGGGTCGGGGTCGTGTCTGCAGGCAGACTCTCTCCCCCCCTCCCCCCTCCCCCTCCCCCACCCCCACCCCCCCTCCATACACACAACACAAGTATTCCGCTGGAGTCTTGTGTTGGAAGTGTGCGATCATTACCTCATCGTACTCATTAGGGAAGAAACTGTTCCACAGCGATGGAGCCATAGGCCTTAAAGGTCCGCGTCAAAATACATTAATATTTTCCTGACTCCTGTTTATTTAATTTCCCATTTTACTGTATGTCCTCCTTATTCGACCCCTAATGAGCCTTTTGGTTTTGTGCGATTTGACATTTACATTTACATTTTGATCATTTAGCAGACGATTTTATCCAAAGCGACTTACGATAAGTACATTTGTCAGACGAAAGAGAAACAATAATATAGCGCTGTCGGTACAGTAAGTTGTTCATAGAACCAAGTGCCAAGCACTAACAATCACTAGGTTTACCCATTCCCCATTTTCAACAAAAGATAGCTAGGATAAGATGCTACACAATGCTAAGTACTATTGTTAAGTGCAAGGACATACAACATACAATACGTGTGTACATAAAGTGCCAGCGATTCTATGCTAACATATTCCGCTGGAGCCTTGTGGGCCCTCCGTTCCGTCATACCTGATCACGCGTGACCCCTTCGGTTCGCTTCGGTTGTGTTGCGCCAGGAGGGATGAGGGGGGCATCACACACAGGGGTCAACCTCCAAGCCGAAGGGGGTCCGCAGTTCGATCCCTTAAGTCCACTGAGCCTGGCTTTTGTGCAACCCTCAGCGCGAAGACGGCAACCCCTTACCTGCTCATTACCTCAATTCACTTCCGAGTCGCTCCGGATCAAAGTGTCTGTGAATAGCCCCCCCCAGCTTACAACTAGCTCTGCGGAGCCGTAAGGATGCGGTTCATATTACTTAACGGTGACCTTTTTGCCCCCATCTAATTAAAACAGGAACGCGCCCATGCACGGAACACACATACACCCATGCGCAAACGCACGCACCACACAACAGTGCCAAGACTCTTTTGCCGACGCGCACACACACCTGCACACGCACATGCGTGCACTCACACGACAGTGCCGAGAATCATATGTGCGGGCGCATACACACGCACGTACATACGCACGTACATACACACACACACACACACACACACACACACACACACACACACACACACACACACACACACACACACACACACACACACACACACACACACACACACACACACACACTCATCCGATCCATTCTTATGTCTCGACAAAGAACATGACAGCCCCTGTGGAAAGTGGAGGGAGGCAAGGTCAGGGGTCCATCTTCTTTCCCACGTGCGCGGCCATCTTATGACGCCGTGGCCACGGGGGGGGCGGGCGGGCGGCGGTCGGGGGGATGGGGCCGGAGACGCGGGTCCATTAACCGCGCTGCGTTTGGGCGAAATACGATCAAGCCAGGAGTTAACATGTCAAGATAAATTGACATTTCACTTATCCGTCGAGTCAGGCGGCGCTGCCTGCTGCTCGCCCGCCGATACACACAGGAAGTGTGCGTTTCCGTGGGAATCCGAGAAGCTCTGACGGAGATCCGATGATCGGGACTTTGGTGGAGATCTTCCGAAGAGGCTTTTTTGTTTTCTTGTTGGCCGCTTCAGTGTTTTACGGCTGTTTTGTAATTGTTTTTTTTATTGTGGTGGCCATCTTTATTTTTTGGGCTGCCTAGGTTCTAAGCTCTATAGGCCTTATATAATTTATTATTTAAAGTATATAATATCAAATATATATATAAATTAGGATGTTTTACTACCACTTAAACAGAGGAGCCATTGGACCACTGAACGTTTTTTGTGGTAATGGTACTGGTGATAGTGGTTTTAAAACACAGACCTACGTTGGATTTAGGGTTCAGTGTAGCTCCATCAAATAATCCTCCCCCCTTTCTCTCTCTCCGCCCCCCCTCTCTCTCGCTTCCTCTCTTTCTGTCTTGCTCTCTCTCTCCCGCACCTTCACTATCTTTTATTCTCTCTCTCTCTCTCCCTCTCCCTTCTCTCTTTCTCTCTCCCTCTCTCTCTCTCTCTCTCTCTCTATCTCTCTCTCTCTCTCTCTCTCTCTCTCTCTCTCTCTCTCTCTCTCTCTCTCTCTCTCTCTCTCTCTCCCGCACCTTCACTATCTTTCATTCTCTCTCTCTCTCCCTCTCCCTTCTCTCTCTCTCTCTCTCTCTCTCTCTCTCTCTCTCTCTCTCTCTCTCTCTCTCTCTCTCTCTCTCTCTCTCTCTCTCTCTCTCTTTGGGGGGGTGAGGTTATCTTGGCCTACGATAAGAAGCAGAAAGGTTGAGAGAGCCCTGGAGGGGAGGAGCAGAGCAGATCACCTGTGACACACACACACACACACACACACACACACACACACACACACACACACACACACACACACACACACACACACACACACACACACACACATACACATACACACACACACAACCCGAACAGCATAACTTATACAGCTCTTCTTCCTTTTTACATATCACATATACGTACATGCCCAAAAACACAAACAAATACACACTGACAAAACACAGCAAGAATGATACATCTCTCTCTCGCACACACAAACACACATTGATAAAACACTTACATACACCACCAAGATCAAATTATACATCGCTCTCTCTCACACACACACACACACACACACACACTGACAAACACACACACACACACACACAAACACACAAACACATTGACAAAACATACACAACCACGCAAAAATGATACATCCCACACACACACACACACACACACACACACACACACACACACACACACACACTCACAGATCTCCCAAAACAAAGCGGCAGCGTCTCTCCACCTACACACACATGGAGCGTGGAGGCGGAGGAACAGCGCCGGTCGTACAGGCGGGGGCCCAGCGGGGCCCCTATTATCTGCCAGGGGACGACCCAGATCTGGTTCAACAGGCTGACAGGCTCAGAGAGCTGCGGAGCCCGCCGTCACCCTGGCTGCACCGTCGCTGCTGCTGCGGCCCAGGTGAAGGTCTCAGCCGGATTAAGATGATTCTTCCTTACAGAAAAACAACAAAGAACACAAAAGGATAAAATTGTATGTATGTATTTGCAAACACGCGCAGAAATCCTTCCGGATGTTTGGAAGAGCAGCTGAATGATGCAGGCGTTTGGGTTAGATGTTGGACTGCAGAGCGGCGATATCTGCCTTAGATGTTTTGTGATTTGGTTGTTGTGTGAAACATGGCTTGAAAAACACTTAACGCCTCGTGCCCACTGCACCGTCAGTCAAAGGACTCAGAAGGCGTGGCTGACGGATGGGGGAGGTTTCCAGGGTCGTCAGAGGCCGAGTAGTGTCACAGTGCTTAAATTTGCATACGTGATCTGATTGGATGACGGATCCGTCGCTGCCGAAAAAGTTGAACATTTTTCAACTTTTTGACGGAGCCTTCAGCGCACGGACCCACAATGCATTGCGCGTCGGTCCCCATTCAAAGTCAATGGGGATATGTCAACGGATGGATGTAGTGGGCACGAGGCGTAATTCAAGGGACTCACAGGACGCTTTTCCGCAGGAAGTGTCCATGTTGAGTGGCGGCCATGTTGTCGCCGCCGTGTGTCGTCAGGAGTTCACGCACACCTTTCATTTCGTCGCCGTTTGCCACCCCGGAGTGATAATTTAGTGCGTGGTGACAACTCTCATCTCAGTCACCTTGACGATTGACAGCAGACAGTCACAACAACTAAATCGCTACTACGCTACGACGCGGTTAGCGAGCTGGCTGTCGCATTGCATGGGTGACAGCAGCGTTGGTGTGTGAATTTGAGCTTTGGATAAAAGTGCTATAGAGTTAATTTACCATTTCCATACCGACATAGGGATTTACACACTGTTAGGTCGTCAAGTGAAACAAGAATTAAATAAGTCAGTGGATAATAATTAGTGAAGTAATTACGCGGAAGGGAGCAAATAAGCGAGTACGGCTGTATGTGATGTGGAGGAACACATTAACCTTTTCACGAGGCGGAAGGCGTAGATGAGAAGCGAGAAGGGGCTGCTGAGGTCCGATACGATTCGCTAGTTGGCCCCTCGACGTGTCCTTATCCCTAAACACAGTCATTACTAATTTGTTTGTTCGTCTGTTGTTTAAACCCTCGCCACATAGCCACGGTGATTGAACTCCAGCGCTGGAACACTAGCCGGCTGCCTTTGGTGGTGGAGCCCTATAAAATGCAGTCGATACACGCCGCAAATTCAGACAGAGGCTTCATTTTTTATGTTTTCTTTTTACGAGGGGGCAAGAAAAGCTTTAGGAAAACACAGCAGACCAGCAATTGATTTGCTCCGCTGTTAGTGAGCATTTGAGTCGGAAGTGGAATAATTTGGGCAGGCATTTCGAGGCCCTCGCACAGCATTTAAATAATAGAGTGTTTGTAGTGTTGATTGTGTCTAATTATTGAACCGTAAATGCAGGGGACTTCGGGGGTCTTTTGAATCTATAGATATCCATATGTTTGACGTCTGCCCACAGATCATTATTTTCGTCCCACTTTTCCACCGCATGGTGCCATTACCTAAAGCTCTCCATCGCCCTCTCTCTCCCCTCTCTCCCCCGTGTTCCTAGAGCAGTAACACAACAAGGCCTTCAAGTTCAAAAGCAAATCGAACAAGCACACCTCGCCCCTCGGGGTCTCTCGCCCACCCTTGTCAATCAAACGTGGCCTTTAAAACATAGCCAGGACAGAGCGTAGCTTTAGCCCATTCCAAGGCGAGGGCTACCTATATTTGCATAACCTTATTTTTATATCTCCAGCCTTAAAGTGCTCCTCACGCGCCCCAGACATACAAAGAGTTGGAACAAACCCCAGCCAGGACGGAATATCGGAAAAAACATCGGACGAATTTTCGTCGCTTTCCGATGCAAGCGTCATCGCCAGCGGCGCTGTTATGTAGGGAATGAAGTGCGCGTTAACGACACAACATTCAACGATCTCTCTCCCCGACAATGACCAGTACCTCACAGACGTTCTGCCCCAGCAGCAGGGCCCACTGAACTGTGAAGGGTGCGCGCAGGACAGAAATAACACAGGTCGTTTCCGTGGTCGTTCCCTCGCGGTCCCGACGGACGCCATTATTGACGCACGGACCGGTGGTGATTTAGCATCAAGAGAAACAAGCACTTAAACACATTGTTAGTGCCAATGCGGTGCCATGATCCTCCAAAGTACTTGGCTGGCAGGAGACCAGGAGGTTTTCAGGGGCCTGGGAGGACGACTGCTCTGAGCTCTCTCGTAGCATCCGTATTTTATATCGATCTTGGAGCCGGGCAAAGAGCTCTTAAAGAGCAGCTGGTTCGTTTCAAAGTTGGAGGTGCTTTGGCACAGTGTGTGTGTGTTGTTGTGCGTTTGTGAGTGCTTGTGTGTGTGGGTGTGTGTGTGTGTGCTCCTGTGTGTGCGTGTCCATGCAATTGCCTCATTTCGACGGCCATTTTCATTTCCATTTTAAACGATCTTCCCACTTCACCGTATTTCCTCCATGTTGCCGGTGCTCTTTCACCAATCACATTAATAAACCAAAGATGCTTCGTAAACACTTATTCACACTTATTTCTCAAACCACACTTCCCGACGTTAGAATAACACCCTTCAGCCGCCACGAACCTCGACGCTGCGCAGGTACGACGACTGAGAGGAGAGCGCTGTGCAGAGGTCACCTGCCAGGTGTTTGTATCACCTTATGTCTGGTTAACCTTTCCTCTGGTCTCCTTCCTCCCTTGGGAAGCGGCGGTGGCAGGACATGGGGGGAGGGGTCTTCTGAAGGTGATCCTCGTCAACAGCCAATTCTCCCTGCGACACGGCCTGCCGGTCCTCATGCACTTCATCAAACCGCATCCCATAATAAACCCGCTTCACCCCGGGCCTGCGGAGCCTTATGCGATTAACTGAGCCAAGCAAGGTCTGGGAGGACTTATGTAATCAATGCTCAGTATCGCGGGGTCGGCGCTGGCACTTAGTCGATGGACGGCCAATCATGAAAGCCACGCTGTAACGTCGGGGTGTGACCACCCCCTCATTCCCCCCCCCCCCCCACCCCCTCTCGAACCCTTCGATTAGTAGTTCGATGCCTGAAGGACCTTTGGAAGACACGGCAACTCTCAGCGCCGTCGACGGAACCCGCTGTAACCTTAACAACGGCAGCTCACCCTCCTGCGACCTCCTCCCACCGGCCGCACGATAAAAAACTAAAAGTGCGGCAAACGAGCACTGCGGTGGATGTTGCAGCACGTTCATTACCTCGCCCTTCGCCCCACGCCCGGGCGAGAGAGAGAGGGGTTCACCTTAAGATCGCCAGCACAGTAAGACGGACATCGAGTAAACTCGGAGTCTGCCCATTAAAAACAACCTCTAAATCCCCAATAGAAAGCACCACCCCGAACACCTTGAACAGCTCGCGTTATCCCACAACAAACCCATAAAAACGGCAGTTTGCTCCGCTAGAAGCGCGCGGTTGTCCGGCCGTGTCAAAAGGCCTCCGACGCCACCATCCATCCGGGCGGTGGGCAGCGAGTCCCCCACAATGCACCTGACCCTGAAAAAGGCAACCAGCACCGCCGTCGTCGTCGTCGCTGTCACATCCCTCTTCCTGCCCCCAAAAGAAATGGAGTTTGACTGCGGCTTGCTCCGGGGCCCGGGCCCCCCGGGGGCCGTATTAAAAAGGCACTGCAGCGATGTTGACAGGAATACATTTATCGGGATTGTGTCCGCTTTCAAGTGGCGCGGCCGAGGGGGGGGACGCCAAACCGCCAGGGCTGCCTCAGTACCGGGTCGCGCTCGCCATTTGATCTAGGTATCACCTGCGTTCGGAGTCAGATGTTTGAAAGAGCTCACAGAGCCTTTGATACCTCCCCCCCACCCCCTGCGGAGAGCCGTGTGGTGTCATGGTCGCTCGTAGCCCCCATGCATGTGTACGCGTGCGACGCAAACAATATTTCCTTTGCGATCCGATCCCCCCCCCCCCGCATTGATTTTAATATCCGCCTCACAAAACACGAGCGACTCGCTCGATGTGAGGAGTACCGCCGCATCTCGTAGAGAAAGGGACGTTGTCTCGGATACGAGGGGGAAAACGTTAGTATAATCAGGCGTCAACTAACTTTGAGTTAGACTTTGCGCGGGACGAATAGCGGTCCGTCGTTTTTGCTACGGCGGCGGAGACGCTTCGGCTAACGCGTTGGCACGGCGGCCCACTCGGAGCTGCCACCGCTGTCAGCCGGCGTACCCGGAGAGCCGGCAGGAAGCCCCCTCCCAGAGCGGCTCCGGACTGGGGAAGTGGCATATTGACAAAGTCTCCAATTAAGTGGAAGCGGCGGCGGGCACCTGCGCCGAGAGGATTGGAGCTCGTCAGTACGCCCTCCGCGAGGCCGCCGCTGTCAGGAGAGGGCTAACTGCGTGGAGGAAAACTCAATGCACGCACGGACGCACGGACGCACGGACGCCACGCACGCACGCACGCACGCCACGCACGCCACACACGCACGCCACCCACGCACGCACGCACGCCACGCACGCACGCCACGCACGCACGCCACGCACGCACGGATGCACGGACGCCACTGACTCACGCACGCACTCACACGCACACACCCTCACACAACCACACACACCCACACACACACGCATGCACACACGCACACACGCACACAACCATATCAAGACACACACAACCATGTCAACACACACACACAAACACATACACAAACTGACACACTCACACGCACTTGCGCGCACACACAAGGCGAGGTGCCAGTGTTTTGAGATGCTATGACATGAGGACTGTCACGGCGCTAATGGCTGCGGCGTGCGGCGGGGTCCTGTGAGGCGGTGGGTAGGGGAGGAGAGGGGGGCGGGGGGGGGGGGAGGAAGTCGACTATGAAAGTTGGTTGCTTCAGTGTGACCGGGCACATAAATAGAAAGAGATCACTGAGGCACTCAGGGAAGGGATATATTTCTCTGGGTGTGTGTTTGTGTGAGGGTGTGTGGATTTGGCTGTGTGTGTGTGTTTGTGTGTGAGGCTGTGTTGATATGCTTGTGTGTTTATGTGTGTGTGAGGCTGTGTTGATATGGTTGTGTATTGTGTGTGTGTGTTTGTGTGTTGATCTATCTGCAATGTGTGTGTGTGGATAGGATTGAGCAGTGTATGTATATGGATATGATTTTGTGCATGTGTTGATATGACAGTGTGCAGTGTGTGTGTGTGTGTATTTCATCGATGGCTACCCAGTCTGTGTCTACCCAGGCATGAATGGAGGTCTGGCCGACTGTGCAGCCATGCGTGCAGTTTCATAATTATAAGTGTGCATATCTCACACCTAACTCTAATAATCAAGAGTGTGGCTGCGTTGATGTGTTTGTTTGTGTGTGTGTGTGTGTGCTTGTGTATGTGTGTAGGTGTGTGTGTGCGTGTGTGTATTTGTTTTTATGTGTGGGTGTGTGTTTATGTTTTTGCTTGTGTGTGTGAGTGTGGGTGTGTTGTGTGTGTGTGTGTGTGTGTGTGTGTATTTGTGTGTGTACTGACTTCGGTCAATACCAGGGCCATTCGATATTCCAACCAATCCTCCCTGCTTGTGTAATATGGAAAGCAAGCGACGAAAAAGTAATTTCTGAGAAACATTTTGCATTTTACATGCAATCAGAATCAGCCTCGTCGTCATCATGTTGGCCTGGGAGGTATATTGGCCGAGCCACCCCCACTCAGACACCCTCCCACACAGCAGCACCACCTCCACCACCACCATGAGCACCCCCAGCACCACCATTAACACCACCTGTACCACCTCCACCACCACCAGTACCACCACCAAAACAACTACCACCTCCACAACCTCCAGCACAATCACCACTAACCTCAACCCACGCCACCACCACCACCGACCCAACCACCATCACCAACCCCACCAGCACCAACCCCACCACCACCACCACCACCCCAACCACCATCACCAACCCCACCACCACAACCCCCACCACCACCACCACCACCACCACTACCTCCATCCAGTGTGACCAAGACAAGGTTAAAACCGGAAACCAGCCCCCGGACAGCCAGTCTGACATCCAGAGTCATCCTGAGTCTAAATCAGGCATAAAAACCAGTCCGTCAGGCTTCCCCCTCTCCCTCCAGACGGACAGCGCTGAGCTCCCAGGGTCCTCAGCGTTTAAACAACCCGGCGCCGGCCAGCCTGCGCTCGGCGTTATTAACGGCCGCCCGCTCTAACGATGTCCAGCGCCCTCCTAATTGCCGCGAGTGTGAGCTCTCTGGTTTCCACGGCCCTGTCACGGCGCCTACGTTTTCCTCGCTTCTTCTTCTTCTTTTCTTTTTTTTTTTTTTCCGGCGCTCGCAGGCGGAGAGATATATCCGTTGGCGCGGCGATCAAAGCCAGAGCAGAGAGAGCGTGACCTCGCTATGAGACGCTCCCTGCTCCGCGAGGATCAAGAGCTTCCTCTCTCTGCTCCTCTCTTCTCCGACGGCGTTGAGACGGTGAATCCAAATGAGGCGGGCGGAGGCGGTGCGGGCGGGGGGGCGTCTGCTGCTGTTATGCACTCTCTCACTCTCTCACTCTCACTCTCTCACTCCCTCACTCGCTCACTATCACACTCCTTCACCTTTTTGGCCGCTCTCACGGAGAGAGATGGAGGTGGAGATGGAGGTGGAGAATGGGGGAGGTGGTGTTGGAGATGGTGGTGGATGTGATGGTGGAGGTGGACATGGTGGAGGTGGTGGTGCGGAACGAGGTGAATTGGAGGTGGTGGTGCGGGTGGTGGAGCGGTGGGTGGATGTGGTGACAGGGGTGTAGATGTTGGCGGAGGTGAGGTGGTGATGGAGTGGTGATGGTGGTGGAGGTGAGGTGGTGATGGAGGTGCTGTTTTCGGAGGCTTCCACCCACCTACCATAAGAGGGGGGGCCAATCAGGGGTGGGGGCCAAGACCATGCAGCCTCCACCCAGACCGGCTGGATGTTCCCTTACATGGGCAACACCACCATCTTCAACTTGATCTGTTTGAGCCAATCAGCAGCGAGCAGAGAGGCGCTCAGCAGAGCGGTAGCCGGTCCTTGGTGTCGCTGCTCGGTGATTATGTTGTGCCTCCTTCTGGGGGGGCCGAAAACGCGTTTAATTCAATTTCCGATGGAAAGGGGAGAAAGGAGGCGTCCGATCGATGTGGCCCTCAGAGGCGAGACGCAGATCCCGATTCCGTCGCCGTATAATTAAAACGACGAAGCGGGTATCGGATCGCAAATATCCCCCGTCAGACGTTGGGGCGAACAGGAAACCTCTGGTTCTTTTCCGGGTGGATCAATGGGAAATAAACACCGACGGCTTCATCCGAGGTGTGGTGGCGATGGTTCTGTGTTTACAACCCCCCCCCCCCCGCCCCCCAAACAACCAGATCTTCACACAACACCACCGCTGCCGCCGCCGACGCTCCGACGGTCCGGTGGCACGCCGGCCGGCGCTCCGAGGCCCAAAGGCCCTCGGAACGTCGCGGGACTCTAGGCATCTATTCCGAATCGATACGGGAAAAAGAGGAGAATGGGGGGAGGGGCGAGGTGCAGGGGGGGGGAGGGGGGGGGGGGGCAGCAGATGATCCTTGGCCCCCGGATCCCAATCAATATTACATCCTCGTTAGCGAGACAAATGATCCCCTCTCCTCTCCTCCTCATCGTCGTGTGGCTCGCGCTCTCTGGTACCCCCCCCCCCCCCCCCCCCAACACAACCCGCACACCACCCTCCCTCCCAGCAGACCCACCCCCGCGCTCACGACCTCCGGCCCCCTCTCCCCCCCCCCCCCCCCCCCCCCCCCCCCCTCCACTGGGGCCACAAGTTGAGCGCGTTTCTAATTACGGCCAAAACGGGGGCCCGTTTGGATAGAGATTAATTGCAATCCCATGCTGCACCCCACCACCCCACTAATCCCCCCCGCCCCCCCCCCCCCTCTCTCTTTCCCCCCTGTCCCGGGGGGATGCCCCCGCCTGGTGCCCCGTTTGACTCACCCATGGGGGAGACATGGTTCACCCGGGACAAAGCGTGAGGCTCTATGAGCGTGAAGCCGGATCACTGGGTGGGGGGGGGGGGCAATATCATGTTCCCTGTGTGTGTGTGTGTGTGTGTGTGTGTGTGTGTGTGTGTGTGTGTGTGTGTGTGTGTTTGTGTATGTGTGTGTTTGCATGTGTGTGACTGTAGCTGCGCTTTGGGTGAGTACGTGCCTGCGTACATGCACGTTTTGTTCTCTCTCACACGCACACACTCAAGCACACACGTATACACACACACACACACACACACACGTATACATACACACACACACACACATACAAACACACACTTACACACACATTTCCACTCACACACACACACACACACACACGCTGCTCGCTTATCCTTACGCTCCAGTGGCTTCCAGAGCTGACAGGACCAGTTTCCCAGAATTCCCAGGTGGCCGGCCTCTGGTGGTTGTCTTGTATGATTGTGTGTGTGCGCTTTTGTGTATATGTGTATATGTGTGTGTGTGTGTGTGGGGGTGGTTGTTGCCACGTGAACTGCACAGATCGGAGGATGAGCTACCCCCCCCCCCCCCACACGCACCTTTGGGAGCCCCGGACGAAGACGCCTGGCGGGCTGGGGTGGGGAGGAGGGGGGGTGAACCCTAATAGGCTAAACAAAAGAGACCTGATGAACACACGTTTCCCGCTCCGACCCTCAGGGAGCAGAACAGGACTGGGAACGCCATGCAGGCAGACTTCTCCTTGTGCGTCATCGTACCCTTGTTACACGCGGCGCACGGAATTGCCTAACGGCAAACATTGGTGCAGGGTGATGGAAGTGTGGCGCTGGTTCACCTGGCGGACATCTTGGCGTCCATCTTGGTTTCCATCTTGGCGTCCATCTTTGAGTACATCTTGGCGTCCATCTTGGTTTCCATCTTGGCGTCCATCTTGGAGTCCATCTTGGAGTCCATCTTGGTGTCCATCTTGGTTTCCATCTTGGCGTCCATCTTGGAGTCCGTTTTGACTCCAAACGCCAGCAGGGTGACCTGGCGGCCATCTTGGCATCCATCTTGGCGCCGAACACCCGAAGGGTGACCTGGCGGCCATCTTGATGTCCATCTTGGCTCTAAACACAATCTTGGCTCCAAACTGTGGTGCTGGTTCACCAGGCGGCCATCTTGGTGGCCATCTTGGTGTCCATCTTGGCTCCGAACGCCAGCAGGGCGATGGAACTGAATGCGGAACTCTGTTCCATCGACCTGCTGGTGTTCGGAGCCAAGATGGCCGCTGGGGGAACTGAGGCCCGTTTGCAATAACAACAGGTACCAGTGTCTTCATTTTGGTTATTCAAGATGCATCCCCCCCCCCAACCCGCACCTCCCATAGAGACAGGGCTCAGTCCCCCAGTGATGGCTAGGCACAGGTGAGAGAGAGAGAGAGAGAGAGAGAGAGAGAGAGAGAGAGAGAGAGAGAGAGAGAGAGAGAGAGAGAGAGAGAGAGAGAGCTGTGGGTTGCTTGATTGTTATTCTTGAGGCAGAGACTGTACCTCTTTCGCTGTCTCATCACCTGTCTCCCTTCACTACAGTGGAAACAGAAATTGACGCAGACACACCCGGAACTCGCAGGCCTAGAGGCGGACAGAATCAGTCAGTGTGCTAGCTGTTTCATGTTCATGATGTTTGGGTTGTGTTTTTATTTTTTTACAATATAATGTAATATCTCATAAGTAGAGAGTCTGTGGAGTTATTTGGATTCAAACGGCCTAATTAGTCTCCAGGGTTGTTTTTGTATCTCTGTGTTTGTACGTGTGGGTGTTTGTGGGTGTGTGTGCGTACTTATGTATGTGTTTGTGAGTGAGTGTGTGTCTGTGTGTACGTGTGTGTGTGTCTGGTACGGGTCTGGTACGTGTTTGGGTGTGTGTGTGTGTGTGTGTGTGTCTGTGTGTGTGTGTGTGTGTGTGTGTGTGTGTGTGTGTGTGTGTGTGTGTGTGTGTGTGAGAGTGAGTGTGTCTGGAACATGTACATGTGTGTGTGAGTGGGAGGACTCAAACCCTCCATTACCTACTACTACTATGTGTGGATGAGACCCTCACCCAAGCAAGTGAAACTGACCCCCATGGTGAAAGACCCCTCAACCCAGTGTTGGTACCCCAGACCTGTCCAGTGGTTCCCCCTTCAGCAGGGGGGGGGCAAGGGTCTGGACATACAGACGGACGGTCACCGTGGCATCAAAGACGGAACCCCGCCCCCTTCCTTTGACCTTCACGTCCGTCTCCACGGTTACTTCAGCTTTCATGACTTGCCAGAAATGCTGGGAGGTGATGGAGGAAGTGAGGGAGGAAGTGAGGGAGAGAGAGGGGGAGGGAGGGAGGGAGGGAGGGAGGGAGGGATGGAGGAAGGGAGGGAGGGAGTGAGGGAGAGAGGGAGGGAGGGAGGGAGGGAGGGAGGGAGGGAGGGCGTGATGGAGGAAGGGAGGGAGGGAGGGAGTGAGGCAGGGAGAAAGGGAGGGAAGGAGAAAGGAGTGAGGAAGGGAAGGAAAGAGTGAAGAGGGGGGGAGGGAGAGAGGGAGGGAGGGAGGGAGAGAGGGAGGGAGGGAGGGAGGGAGTGAGAAAGGAAGAGCGGGGGAGAAAGGGAGGAAGAGGGTGAAGCGAGGGAGGGGAGGGAGAGATCACAGAGTGGGGGTGGAGGGGTTTGAGGTGAAGGGGTTCAACAATCAGGCGCCCCCCAACGACCTCCTTAATCCTGGGCTTCTGGACGGGATAATGAGGCGGCCGGGGGCCAACCTGGGTCCCAGGCCAGGGCGTGGGGCCAGGCCGGGGCCGGGGCCGGGGCCAGGGCCAGGGCCAGGGCCAGGGCGTGGCAGGGCGGCGGACAGATGCCTCTGCCTCTGAAGCCGAGCGTCTCTTCTCTGTTGGCGGGAACAATGGCTGCTTCTATTTTTGGGCGGCCATTTGGCGGACGCTCTGGCTGATGTCTAGGAGAGCGGCGAGGTCACTTTGACCGGGGAGGGGGCTCGAGGACGCAGTCGCACGATGGCACGATGGCGCGATGTCGCGATGGCACGCGTTCCTTTCGGGACACGATTGGCTCTTGTCAGGCGAAAAGAATGCAGCCTCATTCACATTTACACTCTTGGCGTTGTGCAGGCGTTTTTATCCAAAGCGACTTACAATAAGTACCTTGTCAGAAGGAGGGAGAAACAACAATATATCGCTGTTGGTACAGTAATAATGTTCAGAGAACAAAGGGCCAAGCACTTATAATCTCTAGGTTAACCCATTCCCCATATACAAGAAAAACAGATAGGATAAGATGCTACACAATGCTAAGTACTACTTTTAAGTGGCGGGACGTAGAACATACAATAAGTGGGTAAGAGGGTTGTGGGGGTAAGTGGGGAGGCTCTTCAGAGTCTAGGGCCACGTTTATTCGTAGCAGGGTATTTATAGTAACAAATATTTCCCCCCCTCCGTTTTAAAAAATAACATTGTGCACACAACATCGTTTTCAAAAAAGTTGTCGTTTACATCAAAACGCATAAATACGCCGTCGAGCGCCATTATAACTATGCCAAACCTATGGGCGGCAGTGTAGGGAGAAGGATAAAGCCATGCAGTCAAGTCTTTTTTTTTTTTTTTTTTTCTTTTTTTTTTTAAACGATTTATGATGACTATATGCTCTGTAAGGTGACCTTGGGTGTCTTGAAAGGCGCATCTAAATTAAATGTATTATTATTATGCAAGCCAATCAGAATCCTCAGAATCAACAACAACAAATAACACGAGCGTCTTCCTGTAACAAACAAACTGTAAACATAGGGCGCTCATATGACGTTAAGCATTTCCTGGCGCATGATGTGACGCTTCAGAACCTAAAACCCTGTTTCTCCCCGTTGACACGACAACACATAACCGGCGTTTTCAGAAATCTCCACTTTGGCCGGAGTTTTTAGAAATGATCGTTTTCTGTGATAAAAACAGCGTTTTCGTGTAAATGAGAGGCCAAACCGCGTGAGAAATATCTGCGTTTTCCCTTTGTGTAAACGGGGCCTGGGTGTACTCTGAATTTGTGAGCCTCTCACGACATCTCCTGAGAGGAGCTGTCTTAACGAGGTGTCTTAACGAGGCCCAAACCTCGTCTCAACCTCGCTGACGTCAGAGGTTTACCCCCCCCTACCTCCCCCACTCTGCTTGGCTCGACTTGCCCGGCGCGGTTTCAATGCCACATCAGCTAAATATATATGTTACCAGTTGCCGCGGCCTTGCCAGGAAATCGTTGCCCTTTATAATTACAAAAGGCAATTTGTCCGGTATCTGATTGCAAATGAAAGTCGTGTACGAATCGATACACTCAAAGCATGTTTTCTGCTGGAGTTAAGTTCTCACACGCGGGTGTGTGTTTTTTGTCTGAAAATCAGCCCCCACAGGAGGCTTTGGCTGTCTTAACATCGTTAGTATAAGATAACGAATTTAAAACGCGTAATTAAAGGCCTCGACTGTCCTTGCGTACATCCTTTCCACGAGGGAAAGCGACGATTACAAAATAGGCAGAGAAATTCACTTTTCTGAACTGTGTAAATAAAGTTGTTTGCTAATTGCTTATGGTTTTATAAATTAATTAGTCATGCATTACTCAGATTCAACTCTTATGTAAATGAAATGAAATGAAGAACAAACACAGCAGAAATAGAAAAGCAAAGCATTATAGCAACATATGGCGTTTCATTCTTGCTAGATGTTCCCATCAGTATAATGGGATTTTCGTGTTTCATTGAGCAAGGCAGCAATAGCCCAGAGGTTAGATCAGGCTCAGAATAGGCTGCTTGTAGCTTGGACCATTCTGAGTTTAAACCAGCTTCCAAATATCTTCAGATTTGGATGTGTAAACAAAACCATAAGTGTTTTCAAAGAATCCCATGATATGCTGGCCAGGGTGGGCGTCTTTCAGTTTGATTCCCACCAACTTCTGGGCTGGGAGCGTGTGACATGTTCCTCAAACTTTCCTTTTTCCTGAGGAAGTCAGCAGATAAAAAAACGGAAGCTGCTTCTTTCTTTTCCAGAGCAAACTTTCCCGTGTTATAAGGGAATATCGATCTGTCTCCAAACCACTGACCTTGCAAGTTGTGCAATGGAACAAAATGCCACTGACATACCAGTCTGAAAACGCTCTTTATTGAATGAAACGGAATACGCCTTCACAGGAGGTTCAAAGGGGACGTCTGTGCGATGGTGGGCCATATATACACTGTAGTCCGTACGGACTGCAGGGAAAAACAGTTTTCAGTGCAGAAGCAGGTACAATACCCACCTCAGCATTGTGTGAGTGAGAGCCGTTGGAACAAAGGCATTTCTGTTTCTGTTACCTCGACAGACGTCATGGGCCGTGTTGGACAAAGACTCATTGATTTGATTTCCAGGATATCTTTGAAGTGAAAAATATGTTTGTAGTGATTGTAGGGCCTCCTTCAGGGAAAATTGGAGTTTATGTAATATAATAATTAGTGTAATACCTAACCTCAGCAACTTAGTATTTAATTAACTGCAAGTTAGGCCTATTTATTCATGTGCTAAATAGCCAATTGGGAGTTCCGGGTGTTTGTGTGTGCATGCGTGTGTGTGCATGCGTGTGTGTGCTTGCGTGTATGTGTGTTTGTGTGTGTGTGTGTGTGTGTGTGTGTGTGTGTGTGTGTGTGTGTGTTAGGGGTGGGTGTGTGTGTGTGTGCTTGTATGTATGTGTGTGTGTGTGCTTGTATGTGTGTATGCGTGTGCTTAGGGGTGTGTGTGTGTGTGTGTGTGTGAGTGTGTGTGTGTTTGTGTGTAATGACGACCCTGCAGTCTACTTACACCGCAAACAAGCTGTTATTTCTTCCTGAGTCCAAAGCACATGGACGTGTTGAGACGCCCGTAAAATCGTATTTGTGCTCCCGAAAAACCACATGAATAACACACACAAACACACAGAGTCCGATCCGAAGGCGAGTAAAAAACACCTTTTCTTTACATTTCACTCTCCGTGCTTCAATTCAAACAAGCTCACTCATATCTCTATCGGTGTGCGCTACAAATTAGGAGCAACACAACACACACAACAACCTTGAACGACCTTTGGACCATCAGGGTGTCGTTCGCCCTCAGAGGGACCTTGAGGTTGCTCCAACGACCTCCACCACGACCAGCCATCACATCAGAGTTATTACGACTTATCTTCTCCTCCTCCGACATAAATAACATTGTTTTGACATCACCTGCCCCCCAGCCCCCCCCCGCCCCTCCCCGCGCTCCGGGGGAGATGTTTTATTTATGCGTTTGCATGTGGCCGACGCCCCCTCCGCGTTTACATATGTATGACATGCATGCAGCCATTCCAGGTAATTTATGAGCTGCTGCAGTAGGTAGGAACACACCGTCTCGCCCGTTCAAACACTCCCTACCCCGAACTCACAATTACACTCCTCTCTCCCTCTCTCTCCCTCTCTCTTTCTTGTCCTCTCTCCATTTCTCCTTCTCTCTCTCTCTCTGTCTCTCTCTCTCTCTGTCTCTCTCTCTCTCTCTCTCTCTCTCTCTCTCTCTCTCTCTCTCTCTCTCTTTCTCTCTCTCTCTCTCTCTCTCTCCTTCTCTCTCTCTCTCTCTCTCTCTCTCTCTCTCTCCCTCTCTCTCTCCCTCCCTCCCTCCTTCTCTCCCTCCCTCTTTCCCTCTCTCTCTCTCGCCCTCCCTTCCTCAACCCTCTCTCCGCTCCCGCGGGTTAGTGTCGAGCTATCGCGGCTAGCCTCTGTGTGCGGTGATAAGAGTTACAGGCTAGCTGAGCGTAGCGTAGCGTCCAGCTAGCCTGTCACGGGCGCCGGGACGGATAACAGCAGCGGAGGAACGGAGGTGAAGGCGGCGGCGGGGAACCGGCCTGCGTCGCCGCGTTCCTCCTCACCTGTGGCGCCTGATTGCCCTCCCCCCTCCCTCTGCCCCCTCTCTCCCTCTCTCCTTCTCTCCCTCGCTCTCTCTCTCTCTGTCTGCTTCTGTACCTCTCTCCCTCTCCCCTACTCTCTCTCTCTCTCTCTCTCTCTCTCTCTCCCCCTCTCTCTGTCTTTCTCCCTCTCTCTCTCTCCTACTCTCTCCCTCTCTCTCTCTCTCTCTCTCTCTCGCCTACTCCTTATTTCTCTCTCATTCTCTCCCTCTCTTTCTCTCTCTCTCCTACTCTCCCCCTCTCTCCCCCTCTCCCTCCCTCTCTCCCTCTCTCCTACACTCTCCCTCTCTCTCCTACTCTCCTATCCCTGCTCTATCTCTTTCTCCCTCTTTCTCTCTCCTACTCCTTTCTATCTCTCTCCCCCCCCTCCCCCCTCTCTCCCCCCCTCCCTTACAGGAGGGAGGGTGTTTTGGGGGGGGGGGGGGGGAGGTGGGAGGGCCGCGGGCCGACCTTCAGCGGCGGCGTGCGGTGGCGTCCGTCTCCCCGTGTGATCAAACTGTCAGGCGGGCAGGCGGCCCGTTCTTCTCTGTCGCCGTCGTCGCCCCCCTCTCCCCCCTCCCCCCTCAGCTGAAGGTCACTCTTTACGGCCTCAAGGGCGAATATATATATAGAGGAGGGGGGAGGGGGGGGGGGGGGAGGGGGTGGTAGTTTAAGGGATGTGGGAGTTTATGTTTGGGGAAGCCATTGATTATTTCTCTATTTTGTTTTGGGCGGTTTTGTTTTGTTTTAAGGTTATTATCGTAGGTCAATGTCATTGTTACGACCATTTTCACTTTCCACTTGAACAACAAATCTTCTCAACTCTCCTCTCTTATCAACTGCGGCGGACATGGATTCAGTAAAAAGACATTTGATTAATCTTTTTATGAAAAATGCGTTTTAAAAACAGACTCTTTGTCGTTCATTTTCCCAGAGATTCGTGTCAACGTAAACTGTGTCCAAATTAGCCCCGTTTTATTGGTTTTAAATATTTAGTTGGTAGCGACTGAACTCTCCCTCCGTCTTCTCCCACCTAATGATGTCCAGATTGTGTTAATTTATCACAGCGGCTTCAGCCTCTCCATCGGTCAGCTCCAGAAGCTTTTCACTGGGAGGCACGGGGAAATGCAAGCTTATAAATGCTGCATATAATGATTAAAATTTGAATACAGAGGTCAAAAGCCCCCATTATTTGCACTAAAATATTAAAAAAATACTGTTAATATTTAATGGTCCTATATTTTTATATTAAAAAAAATCCGGTGGTTGAATTAATTTTCAAAGGAAAAATGTTTTTGCATAATATGAAATAAAAACGTGCTACCGGGATCCACTGGTAAGTGAAAAACGTTTTTGTGCTTTGAGCGACATCAAAGATTAAACTGTTGCCTTGCAGGTGTGCCCTCAGAAAGCTGAAATACCCTTAAAATCCACCTGTTTGACATCACGATGAAACACATAATTACTCCACTAATGACCCCCCCCCCCCCCTCCCTCCATTTAATGAATCAAAGTTCCCTTCACATCTATTAACATTTAGGGCATTCAGCGGACGCTTTTATCCAAAACGACTTACAATAAGTAGATTTGTCAGAAGAAGGAAGAATAACAATATATCGCTTTCGGTACAATAAGGATGTTCATATAACTAAGTGCCAAGCACTAGCAATCGCTAGGTTAACCCATTCCCCAACCCATACCCCCAACAAAGATAACCAGGCTAAGATTACAATGTGTTCCTCATCACCCTAACTCAAATTATTTCCCTTTGGCCAGCGGCTCATGGGCCAAACCGACACACTACGTTCATCACAAACACATATCAGTAAAAAAAAACGGGTTAAAAAAAACCAACAAATCTCCCTCCGCGTGTCGCCCGACCCGAAACCCCTTTTAATAAAATAATAAAAAACCGAAATCGGCGTCCGAGAGGAGGAGAATGGATCCTATTAGCAGCGTTAGCGTAGCCTAGCACTACCAGGGCAGATAAGCCGACAACACGATGCCAGTGAGTGAGATTTAGTCAAAAAAAAAATCCAATCCAATTTGGCCGTGCATGGTTTCATACTCTTGCATAGCGCCGGTCACGCTCCGACAGGGACGGGGGGCAGGGACGGGGGGGGGGGGGGGCAGGGTGCTGCTCCTCCATCCTGATTAGTTCTGCTCCAGAAACGGCCAAAGTGACGGGCTAATCGCTGCGGCCGCCACCGGCTAACGGCTCCTGCAGTGCGGGGTGTAAGGGGGGGGGGGGGGGGGGGGGGGGGGGGTATTGGGGGTATGGTCGGAGGGATGATGTCGCTGCTGTGAAACGTCCCGCTTTCCCGCCTCGCCGGCGGCCGTACATCCTCCCCGCCGCCGCCAAAGACCCCCCCACACACACACACACACACACGCAAGCACACACGCAAGCACACACACAAATACACACGCGCACATGTGTGCCTAGACACATGTATACACGCGTGCACGAACACACATACACACACAGACCCAACCAACGCACACACACAAATAGGCGCACGCACGATCAGACACACACACACACACACACATACACACAAGCACCCACACACGCACACAAAATCACACACACACACACACACACACACACTCTCACACGCACACACATACAAGACATATCTCAGCGTGAACTGTTCTCTCAGTGCTGTATTTGTGAGGCAGCTTTGCCCGTCAGAGCTCTGCCTTGGCCCTCCACACCAGTACGGCCGTGGTGGACGGGGGCAGCCGCAGACAGACTACCCCCGCATGAGACACAACACTCAGGGGGCATGAGGACCAGGGGGGGGTGCGGCTGAATTAGCTCTCTGCTAATACTCCCAATCTAATTTGTCGGCTCCCAGTGCCAACGACGCAGCATGCTAACGTTTGTGTTTTTCTATTATTGTTAAGAGTATCACCGACGCTTCCCCTCGAGCGTCCAGCCGCCGCCGTGCCGCACGCTACACCGCCGCCCCCGCCCGCCAGACGTATTTATTGAATCAGCGGTTATCTGGTCCATTAAGACCCGTCCGTACGGATGGGAGACACTCCGGCAGCGAAACCCCCAACACAAAGTTTCTCGTTCACTTAAAAGCAATTAATTTGCCGGCTGCGTTTTTTTTTCACCGCCGCCGCGCTCCGCTTTTGTGAGCGACTTTCGCTCACGGACAAACTCGACGTAACCCCCGTTTACCCAACGTCGGGCTAATCTTTAAATTCCACCTGTCCTCGTCTCACCCCTCACCCTCCCCTCCCCCCCTCCCCTCACCCCTCACCCTCCCCTCCTCCTACTCCTTCCACCCAGCGCCTCCGTGAGGCAGACTCGCTGAGACAGCGTTGTGCAGGGGGAGGCCGCGACGGCACACCAGAGCGAAAAACAAGGAGCTTAGCCGTCTCCCAGACCCGGCCGCGCCCCCCCCTGGGGTCTCTGGAGCTCACATGGGCACGGACCTGAGCGCACTGTCGCCCGGGCAACACAACACAACGTCCAATTGGCTTTTGCTGTTGTTGTTGTTGTCTTCGTCGCTGTTTGACGCTAAGTCAAGTCCGGTCAAGGTCCCCGTCTGTGGTTTTTTTTTGTCTTTGCTCGCTCTCGTTGTTTATTTATCTTGCATAGATTATTTTTGATCACGTCCGATTTCTCTACCTGTGATCTCTGTCGGTGGAAAAAAAAATTGCGTTTGGACTTAATGAGCGCTTCACTAGTGGTCGTAAGAACCATCATACTTCACTGTTTACTGTTGAAGAACTACGCCTCATGCATCATAATCTCAACCAAAATCTGCAGTTTCAAGGGTAAGGGAAAAACAACAACCACATCGGAGTGCGCCTCGACTCAGTACTGATGCATTGTGGGTAATAAAAACTAGCCTGTGAAACGCAACGACAACAACAACAACAACAACATCGGGGGGGGGCTGGTCCCCTTTCATCCCCTCAACCTCCGTGAATTTTACCCAAAGCCCTGGGCCACAGTGTGGGGGTGCGGCAGGGATCACCCCCCCCCTTTTTTTGGGGGGCCGGCAGGTGTTCCCCAGACCAGCCGTCTGAGTCCGGAGAGGGTCTGGATTTGGCCTGATCCCGGCCGGGGGACACTGGGGGGGGGGGGGGGGGCCTGCAGGCGTCAAGCGTGTGTGACGAATGCCCTACTCTGAGCAGGTCTCCCGGGGCGCTGTCGAGCGCTCCGTGCCAGAGAGCCTTTAACTGGCTAAGGCTAACCCAAATTACGAAATGTTACACTTTTTAAAATCCTTCCCCGGCGCGGTTTGCCAACTTCCCTCGGCTGCAGTTGGCGAGGTACCGATTCTGTTTACTCTCGGTAAAGTCGCTGGAGTCTCTTATCCGAAGAAAGCCCTTTTTTTTTTTTTCATCCGTCGTTAACGAGCAGGAAGTTGTTAGGCTCAACAGGAAGTCTCCAAGAATCATTAAAAATGTAAAGATATTTTGAATAGCATTCAATTCAGGTCACGGTCCCTAAATTGATTTGCATTTTTGCTAATGCGACATGTTATTTTACACCAAATAAAAACGAGACACAAATAGGCATGAAAACTACCAACACACACTCACAGCCCACAGCGTATGCTGCAGAAAAGTACAATTTTCAGCCATGTGATGGACTAGTTAACATAGGGGCGATCTCTCTCGTCATTTATGTTGAATATTGTTTATGGTATAACAAACCTGACGTCTTAATAATTAGTATCATGCCATCAGCATGTCAGTATCCCTG